>NC_135501.1:25812615-26112615 GCF_052857255.1 Amblyomma americanum
CAGACATTGTCATGTGAACTGTATTCTTTATATTGTGGGAACAATTTTCGTCGCTTATGTTTTCCTTAGTAAACTGTTCTTTGCTTGTCTTGGTGCCTTTACATGCCACATCCCTTTGTGCCGTACTGTGTTTAACCTTCCTCTTTTATCAGCACACCACTTTATTTTGCAGCTTGCAATTCTGTTTCCATTGACGTTACTATTCCTTTGTTAGCCGGCTTTTTACTGCATCGCATGAATGCGGTTTCTTAAAGCTCTTTTTTCTTCAATTTATTTTTCTTACTTTTACTGTATATAATATTTTAGTCGTTTTTGTGCTTCAGCTACCCCCCCCCCCCCCCCCACGTGAAAATCATTGCAATGAGAACCTTCGGGGATACTTTGAATGAATGAACAAATAAAAATGAGCAAAATGGCCACTGTGCAAAGCTGCCTTTGTGTGCCATGAAGTTCACATCATTAAAACTGACAGAATGCCTCCATGGCATTACTCTTAAATGAGAATGGGTCAGAAAGCAATGCTAGATGCGAACAAACTAATCATGCCATGACATACCATGAAAACAACACAGATACGTACTGCACCAGCCTTCTTGCATACAATGAAACATAGCTGGACTGAAAGCAAGTTGTATAATATATGGATATCATCTTGAATACTGAAAATATGCATCATGCCAATGAGACATTAATGAAGCCTTAAGCAGTGCCTGTAGCTGCTGAACCAGCATGCTCCATTAAGCAGTATTGTGAGGGGGATAAGATTTTGATGCATGCTTCTGTTTCACTGAAATATTGGCTTTCTGTGTCGCGTAGCTACATAACCTTTTAATTTTGAAGCAGTGCGGGCATCAGATTTTTGCGTTTTCATATTTCAAATAACATGCTGGACATTAGTATAGATGAATAACCCTGTTGTATTCCCCTTCCAGCTAGCATAATTTATAATTGGATTTCTTCTTGATGAATTTTTGGTTCTGGTTTCAGCTACCCAATGATGGCGATGACATATGTAAGGTGTGTTTAGGTCATGTCAGGAATGAAAAAAGTACAGTATAAGCACTAAAGTAGACTTTTACTCCACTACAACGCTTAAGCCAGCCTGAAATTACAGCGAAAAATGTATGAGCAATTATATTGCTTTTTTTCATGCCCGACGTGACCTAAATGCACCTTAAGTGCCGGAACTGAAACATTGTCAGGAAGAAATTTGTTGTAAATTATTTAGCGGCCGTAGGCAAGTGCCAAGTGATGACCCGTCTATACTAATGTTTGATGCATCATTTCAAAGATGCAAGCAAAACTTTTGTGTCCATACCTCTTTAAACTCAACTCTATACGCATATCAGAAGATGATCATCCAAGCTTTTGTTACCAATGTAGTCTATTGTAATGTAAACAGTAAATATTTGTGCAGTGCTAATTCAATAATTATTTCATAAAAAAAAGGCTGTGACAACTTGCATGCATTCTTAAAGAGTTTGCCATGCAGCTGTTCTAATGACTGTCACTATGAATGCAGGCTAATCCATCCTACCTATTCGCTCAGTGAAATGCTGTGTGGGCCATTCGGCAGATTCTACAGTACTGCAACAACATAGCATTTTGAACAGTGTTATGCATAGTGTTATTGTGGTCCCTTTGTCTATTTTGTGCGCTCACTTAACCATATCTCAATTCACACATCAGTTCAGTTGTCACACCTCAGTGTATCTACTTTCATTTATATGGGTGCTTAAGAGAATAGGTAAACAAAATCTACAATGCATCAATTGTTTTTATTGGAAAGAGTAATTTACGAGAGCTTGCGGTGACAACTTGCATGTTTAAAAAAGTGTTGCAGCTTTGTTTATTTCTACACTGCATGCCGGACAATGCTGGTGATAAATTCAAATCTCTGCAAAGAGATTGGACAACACAGCTTCAGGAACAAAATAGATACATAGGTTTATTTCAGTGCTATGACAAGCAGATTGCAATATACTAGAATCTGAAGAAAATGTAAGGCATAGTATATGTTGCGATCTTCTAATTATTTCAATAACTGATGATAATGACATCTTCAGTACAATCATGAAAGGCCACCAATGTTGTCTTCACGTCTCTCTTTGGTTGTTTGTCACCTGAAAGACATCACAACAGCACAAATTAGAACAGTCATCACTTTTAGCTCTGCACACACTTGACTCTTATTTGACACCGCATAATAGTACCATGTGTCACTTAGAGAGTTGTTCAGAACATGTCTACATCAAGTTGCACCCGAACATCAACTTTGTGAATTGCCAGCAATGTGCAACTGTAGCCCTGAAGAAAAAAAAAAGCATGTACAAGTGAGGAATGTGTCAAGGCAGTGAAACCCCTGTTGATCCGCGGGTGCACGCACCACTCTTACCAAGCACCTTGTACTTATAAGACACACCATGCCAGAAGGTGCCCTCAATTAAACAAACTTATTGCGCCTTTTGCAAGCTGTACACTTCAGGTGCTTGGTTAGAGCCTCCCTATCCGCCACCTGGGAGACGCGCTCTCTAGCAGTCAGGTTCTGCCGAGAGAAAAAAATGGTCTGGCTTAGCCAGATGCAGCAAAACCATTGTGCTGCAGTTGTTTCAGTGTGCAACACACTGCGCTGAAAGAAAAATATACTTACCTGCAGCATATATGGCCGGTATGGAGGCGCCTCTCGCGCTCTAACGCACACACCATCCTACTGGTACCACAAAGCTGCTGCTGAAAGGAAAATATACTTCCCTGCAGCATATATGGCCAGTATGGAGGTGTCTATCGCGCTCTAACGCACACACCATCCATCTGGTTCCAGACAGCTGCATACCTCATAGGTGAGGTCTATAAGTGCACAGATGAACTTGTAGAAGGGTTGTAAATCTGAAGAGAGTGCCATAGAGTCGATCCCATTTTTCATAAGTAGTTGTGTCCTGGAGATGTTATTATAACAGTTGCCTCAGCATTGCTGTTAAGGATGTGCTTTTTTATGTTCTCCTTATGAAGCTCAGTTGGCTTCGAAAAACTTGTACTTGAGCTGGAAAGCCTCTGCTTCTTAGTGGAATGAAACCTGACTTGGTGTTCGATTTTCTTGTTTGCTGGCTCCCTTAATGCGTGGAGCATTTCTTCTTTCTTAGTGACTTCATAAAACTTCAGTACAGGGTTCAAAAGCTTGCTGGCCTTGTTGTGCACTTCTTGAGGAATTTCTTTCTCTGCGACATACTCTTTGAGCACTTCCATCTTGGCCAAGATCAAGTCAGAGTTTATCATGCTTGTGGAGGCTTGTGCTGTTTGAACACTTTCTAAGATGTGGAAGGCCTCGCTTGTCTTTGAATTGGATGACACTGCTTCAGTAGCTTTCAGGATCTTCTGATCTCTTCCTTCAGGTGTGCCAGCAATGACCACACAGTGAATGTGTTTGCAGATCGTCAAGCACATTCGGTGCTCCTCACAATCACATGAATAGCTATGCACACACACCATGCACTCGCTGCACTTCAGAGGGCAGCAGGCACTACCTTTCTCTTTTGAGATCCTGTATGTGAGGCCTCTTGTGGACTGGGATTGCACAGTCCATGTTCCATCTTCATTCCTCTTGGCAGGCATAGTAATTGCCACAGCAGATCTGTGGTTCTTCTCGATGCGGCTCATCTTGCTCGTTCTCTTTCCTTTCACAATGTGTTCTACCCTCTTCATCAAAGACTCATATGTCATGTCCATCAATGCAGTGATGAGCCTGTGAACACGATGATTCTTCTTACCTTCCAGGAAACTATGCTTTAATGTCCTGTGCATCCTTTCAAGATACATGTTTGTGTTGATGCCAAGCCCAGTTCGAAAACTGTAGGCCCACATCTCCAGGCGGTGAGCATAGTTGCCTCTGAAGTAGTGAAGAAATTCCTGAAGCCTGGGGTCTTTGTTGGCCAGAAATGACTCGAGAAGCTCAGCCACCTCATCCTTTTCGGGGCACTCTAGCAGTGTACGAACAGCATGGTAAACATCTACTGCGAGTTCTTTTCCTTTTATCTTCTCAGTAATCCTTCGCTTCCAATTTTTATCCACATGCCATGTGCAGAGTAGTCGATGTTGAGGTGAACCCATGACTGTTGACCAGGCCTTGAAGTATTCGGATGCATCATCTGTCATGAAAGTTCTAGCTGAGAGGGCTCCTCTGGAGGACTTCAGGGATTCAAAGAATGCTGCCAGGGTTTTCTCATTCATCGTGCTGCAGATGAAGTAAGCCATAGGCAATCCTGCTCCATATTCATCCAGCACCAGAACAGTCACCAGTTCAAATTGGTACCCTGTTGTTCCATGTGTGGAATCAACACAGACTGTTCCTGTACCCAAAACTTTCAGCAGCTCTTCCTGTGGCTCCGTCATTAAGGCAAGAGCAAAGTCTTCTGGGTCGTTGGGTCAACAACTCCCTGCTCTTTGTACAAGCGAACAACAGGTTGCCCCTTGTTTCTCATGCCTTGCACCCATATGCTTACACTCACAGCATCATTATCGTGACATCTTTCAGGAACTGTGAGGTTATCTTGCCGCTTGATGTTGTGCAAGTCCATGCGATTTGTCAAATGCAGAGGAGTTAGCTTGCTTGTCACTGATTCCCTTATTTTCTTCAATATTGTCCTCATGGGCACTCCTTTCGAGAGGTCATCCGCAATGCTTGCTTTTTCCAGATCAGTCATACTCAGGTGTTCAACATCTGCATCATGCCCATAATGCGTCCTTTGGTACGAGACCTTGACAGTACCCTCGTCTCTTGTAACGATCATAAAAGAAAGGCATGTCTTGCCGCACTTGCAGCTTCCCTGACTTTTCATCGCACGAATTTTGTTGCCTCGGCCTGGTCGTGCCACTCCTGACCTATGGCAAGTGTAGTAGGCCCTCGTACATCCGTTGGCGAGCCTTTTTTCACCTGTGGATATTATGAACTTGCACAGCTGGCTCGCTTCCTCCTGTCCTTTCCAATCATGGAACTCCGTAAATTGCATAAAAATATACGTTAGAAAATATTGTTTAGAAAGGTGTTAAAACTGAAGGCACTGTCAATGTCAGTGACGAATGAACAATGCTTGAAAAATATTTGACAAACATTGAGGATTATGTGTAGCATAATTTCATGTATACACTGTACATACCAAAAAGAGGAACTTTGTACCTTGCAGAATATACAGCATTCAAAAGCCCAATGCAACTATATCACGAATGTTCGCGATACTTGCGCTATATGCTTCTGTTGCCATCACCTGGCTCAATATCTGCACGCGTGTTTGCTAGGTGTCCCTAGTTACCCACTTTAACGCTGAAGCATGCAATTGGGTGGTGGAATCCTGGAATGCGATCCCTTCGTGTTATCGTTTGTGGACGCCTGCGCCCGATTAAGAAAGTAATAACAAAGATATTAAAGGCAATGATATCAGTCTGATTTTAAGGGGGTATAGTAGGGTAACCCCCCCCCCCCCCAAAAAAAAATTAATTTGGAATTTTGGCACAGAAAAATCGACTGCGCTACGCGGAACAATCCTGCGGAAGCGCGGCTTCGAGCTCCCGCTCAAGGCAGTTTAAATGTCGAATGGAGTTCGGAGGCCGGTTTGTTTATCGTTGTCTTTGGCGGTTTTCTTCATTATGGCGTGTTTTTTTCTTGCTTGTGTGTGTGTGTGTGTGTGTGTGTGTGTGTGTGTGTGTGTGTGTGTGTGTGTGTGTGTGTGTGTGTGTGTGTGTGTGTGTGTGTGTGTGTGTGTGTGTGTGTGTGTGTGTGTGTGTGTGTGTGTGTGTGTGTGTGTGTGTGTGTGTGTGTGTGTATGGCAACTAAATGGTGCATACTAAAAGATAACATATTGTTGTAAATATTTACTTCTATGGCATATATGCCGATAGAGGTGCTCTTGTAGCGTGTTTCGTAGAGTCACTAGTGACTCTAGTGTTTCGTCTTTTTGTGAAAGTGTGCGAGTGTGTGTGTGTGTGTGTGTGTGTGTGTGTGTGTGTGTGTGTGTGTGTGTGTATGTGTGCGTGCGTGTGTATGTGCGCGCGTGCGTGTATGTGTGTGTTTCGCGTGTTTGCATAACTGCGGTCGTGATCGCTTCTGCTTCTGTTTCGAATCTCAAATATAGTACTTGCCCAGAAGATGGAACGATTAAAAATGGCAGATGGCAAAGAGAGCATAACGAGAACATTAAAAATAATCGCTTCACTCGCAAGAAGGGCAGTGATAAACCGGCACGATGACGCGCGCAAACTTCACGAAACCTGATCCTCTCGGTGGTGATCTTCTACGATGTAGAAGGCTCAAGTACGACTGGCTACCGTCTAATCGACTTTTCTCTTCCCTGCAGCTTCTTGCAAGATGTTGCTGTGAGCAATACCTCTGAAACACGTGGGGCAGGGGATTCCTCCTTTCTGTTTTGTTCATATGCTTCGATCAGTGATTTGATGCTCCCCTGCTCCACGTGTTTTAGAAATACTGGCGAAAATCGTACTCGAATATCACAACTTCGAATTCAACAATTAACACTGTTTACAAATTAACGGCACAGCCATTGGTACAAGGATGGCCCCCACTTACTCCAACATCATCATGCATAGTATTGAATCTAAATTTTTGAAAGATTGCCCCATTAAGCCCACCTTATACAAACGCTACTTGGATGACATCTTTTTAATTTGGACTGACACAGTGCAAGAACTCATACATTTTATTGAAAACTTCAACCTCGTCAACCTCAATATATCTTTCACTTACACGTACTCCCGCACTACAATTAACTTCCTAGATGTTGAGATTTCGGTAAACGAAGGCTCACTTAATTACCACTTCTGTACATAGAAAACCGACGGACTGTCAACAATGCCTACACTTCCAAAGCTGCCATCCTCGTCACTCTAAAACAAGCATCCCAAACTTCTCAGGCACATCGATTTAAAAGAATATGTTCTCATGATGAAGACTTCGTAAAAAAATTCCAAACGCATATGCGAGAAATCCTCATTAAGCAACGATACCCCCCCCCCCCCCCCCTGCCATTGTCGGCGATGCCTTTGAAAAGGCATGCATCTAAACTCAACCGAGAGCAAATACTGGAGGGACGTCGATCTATACAGCGAGCAAACAGATCACCGAGAAAATCTCGTACTTGCCTTCACCAGTAACCCGCCTAACGTGCGTAACAAAATCCTCAGAAAACATTTCAACATTCTCGAACAAAGCGAGCGCCTCGCCAAAATTTTCACTACTCCCCTCACACAGTCTACACGCGACCGAAAAACATTCTAATACACCCAAAAACAAATAACTGGCCAGTTTTGGGGTGTCGACCCTGTAAAAAAAGTAGATGCCAGGTCTGCAAACACATGCAAACATCAAGCTGTGCACAGCTTGAGGCTTCAAATTGAAAATTAATGGCAAATTTGATTGTGATTCCTGCAACGTAATACACCTCCTAGAATGCAGTGTGTGCAGTATGCACTACATTGGACAGACCGTTAACCCTGCACGAATTCGCTTGAATAACCACCGCGCGCATATCTTATCCCTACCCAACCTTCCCTTGTCAAAACACATTAATGAGAAAAACCACCCATTTGATGCTTAACAGTCTTACAGGGTGGGTTCCACAACACCCGAGAAAGAGAGCAACGTACGCGAGTCGTACTTTATTCACAAATTTGAGACAATTCCTCACGGCATTAATGAAAGTCCGGGCGTATTGACCTTAGGAGCTCCGACTTGACCAACCTCGGTCGTTTCTCGCCAGCGGAATCTTTTTTCAAGCTTCGCCGCCCATCCGCTTACTCAAAGCTCTTTAACCCCCCCCCCACCCCCCCCCCCCACCCCAACCCCCAGCCCATCTTCCCAGTTCAACCACCTTGCCGAGCGGGGTGCAATTGAAGCACCCTTGACTAAATGCTCCCGCCATTCATATTTCCCCCCACACGATACTTTCCCGAACTCGGATGTTTTGCCGCTTTTTTCTTTTGTGTGTTTGTGTTTTCATGCACAGTGCACATGTCTCTAGTAAAGCTAACTGCGCCGCTTTCCGCCTTGACTATGCGTGCCGATCGAAGAGGCTCGAGGGAAGTTCCCTGCCCTGTCTGCGTTTGATTCTGTTTATTTGTTTACTCGTTATGGCCAGCGGCACCCGAGTACGTGCATCTATAATTCTTATCTGTTCCGCGAATCCGACGCCGTCTGATTCTGTTCTGTAGTCGCCGCCGCTGTGCCTTGAGAGGTGCCTTTTCTCCCCTCCCGCTTCCGGCCCTGTCTACCAAGCAGCCGCGGGCAGCGGGCAGAAAAAGAAAAGAGAAAGGAAAAGGAGCGGGAGGGGAGAGTTGACGATGCGCAAGATGCGTAGCGTACACCACTACAATCTGGACAAAAGATGGGTTGCTGGTTAGCTCGGGAATGTAGTCGGACCGTAGAGATTAAGAAGAAGACGGCGATTAGTGGGCCGGCTGTCTGACACCGGTCCGTAATTTTCGGCTTTATTTTCTCACTTCAGAGGTTTTCCAGTCTTTTTCGCGTGTGTCCTCGACGTGCGACGACCTGCGGGTCTCTGGCTGCCGGCAAAGGCACGTCAAGCGGCCTCCTCGGCGCTGTGCGCCGTATCAATGCCGACACGGAACATCACCGTCAGCTGAACTCCATGCTGCACTGATGGCAGCAGCGCCAGCGGCGAGTCCAGCGGCCCCTGTAGTTGCTGCTACAGACCATGCCCCGTGAAACAAGAGACTGCGCGACGACCAAGCCAGCAACGAGCCTCTGACCGACCATCCAGACGACATGGACCAAGCATCATTTACAGTTGTATCGTACAAGAAAAAGAGAGCTACCGGTGTTCCTGTAGTTTTCAGGCCCACTGAGGAAGGAGGAAGCCTATGGAAAGCCAACCCCAACATTGTGGCTTCGGCGGTTGTAGCATCGGCTCAAGAAAAAGTCCTCAGCCATCGCATTCACAAGGATGGGAGCCTGATGGTTACAGTATCGACGCTGCCCGCCGCCAACCGTCTGCTCACAGTAACTAAGCTGGCTGGAGTGGCTGTAGAGGCCAGAGTCCCATACTCTTATATGGCAAGCTATGGCAAAATACAAGATGTACCTGTCACCTACACAGACGAAGATCTGCAGGAATATCTACGCGACCAAGGTGTCCTCTCAGCAAGGAGGCTAATCGCCTACATTCCTGAGGATGGTGGAAAGATAAAAGCGGTATGCCGTCGCACAGTTATATTGGAATTCGCAAAAGATGCGCCGCTACCAAAACGAGTAACGCTGGGGTTCTGTAGTTACCCTGTAACTGAATACGTCGGAGCAGCAACTCAGTGCTATAAATTTCAGAGGTATGGCCACATATGAAGACACTGTAACGGCCCCGTGCGCTGCAAAGTGTGTGCTGGCCCCCACTCGCACAAAGAATGCACTTCGAGAGCGCAACCTAAATGCGCTAACTGCGGTGGCCCACACCCTGCTACCTATGGAGGGTGTTATAAAAAGAAAGCAGCCACAGTTGCTCGCACGGCAGAGCAAACACAAGGGAAACCCCCTAAGCGCCATGAACCACCACCTAACCCCGACGTGGTTTTCACGACTACGGCAGCTTTTTCCGAGAATCAGTCAACACAGCGTGGCAGAGCAGCTGACAAGACCTACGCAGATGCGGTAAAAAAGAAGCGTGGGAAATCCGTTGGTTCTTCTCCTTCATCAAAGCTACTGCAACGCACTACACAAGACCCGACAAACAGCGTCGCTTGCTCTGACCCTAGGGCGCCACAACATGACAAGAAGATCAGCGGCAGGCAGCAAACCGGACGCTCTGAACAAGATGTCACATGCCTACTGATTCCGATGCTGTTTGCAGCCATCAAGGCTCTTGTCCGTGCAAACCCCTCCTCAGGAAGACTACCAGAATTAGAAGCTGTCCTTGCAATGGAGCCGTTGGTGTCGGTCTCCTACGCTCTGCAGGGGCGTAATACCACACTTCAGTAATCATGGCTTCCACAGCGAGACCGTCACCGCAGCTTACAATCCACAACATCTTTCGTACATGCACCATTTTCCAGTGGAACGCTCGCGGGCTACGCTCTAAACTCTCAGATTTCCGACAGCTCGTGCGAGCGTTCCGCTTCCCCTTCATAGCCTTCTGTGAATCACGCGTCGAGGAAACTTTCCGACTCAATGGATACTATTTCCATCATTCACAACGACCAGATAACGTCAGCAGATTGCTGATAGGCTTTCGCAAGGATATCCCGGCCTCACCGGTTGATGTCCCGCCTCAAAGCGACAATGAATACGTATGCGCTCTCACAGTTATTGCCGGACAACAGTACACTCTGATTGGAGTATATCTTGAGCCAGGCATGCCATTTGATTCTTTGAGACTTGAAGACTTGATAGCAAGGACGCCCTCTCCGCATATTATTTGCGGAGACTTAAATGCTCATAATGAAATTTGGGGCAGCTCACATACATGTGCCCGAGGTGCCAAGCTTGCAAAACTTCTCTCCAAGCATTCAGTTCAGCCATTAAATGACGGCAGCATCACCTACCTCCGAGGCCCGACGACTACCAGCAGCATCGACGTGACATTTGTCACAAGTTCATTCGCCCACAACTTTGGCGGGTGCACTGATTTGGAGACACGTGGAAGCGACCATTACCCAATCCTCATATCGGCTTTCCATGCGCAGAGGAACCCAAAGAAATTCCTTATAAAATCTACAGACTGGGACGCATACAAGGACGCTGTAAGCAGAGGAGTTACTGCGACAACTCGCAATGAGGAATTAGCATCGACAATTGCGTGTTGCCAGAGGGCGAGTACACAACTTACAGCTAAAAATGATAACCTACCTTCAAATGATGACACATTCCAAAGGCTTTGCGCTATACGCAGGCGAGCTGAAAAGAAAGCTCTGCGCACAAAAAGCCTTGATGACCTACGTGCATGCCGACGGGCACAACGTCACATTCGACGCTACATGGATAAACTCAGTCGGCAAAAGTGGCGTGACTTTTGTTCTACGCTGGATGTGCGCGAACCAGTAACCAATATTTGGCGGATAGTTAGAGGTATGCGCACGCCACTTCAACAACTCCACCCCTTCGCTGCACTCTCCCTTCACGAACAAAAATCTATAAAAGAAGTCTCAGAAGAATACTGCAAGCTGCTGTCGGCAGGGTCAGGGCATTCGACACTCTCCGCGGATGGTCAAACAGGCATCCCAAAGGCGGCAGTGCCAGCTTTAGACCTGCCTTTCACAATGGAAGAACTATCCACAGCTCTCGCGGAGACAAACAGGCACACGTCTCCGGGTCATGATGAGGTGACCTATGACGCCATTGCAAACCTACCCACACCTCCCGTCTTCGACTCCTGGAGCATTACAATTCTTCCTGGATGGCTGGTGAGGTCCCCATGGAATGGAAGCTGGCGAAAATCGTGCCCGTTTTGAAACCCTGTAAGCAGCCAACATTCTACGCATCATTCCGGCCCATTGCCCTACTGAGCTGCGTAGGTAAGCTCATGGAGCGCATGATCTGCAAGCGCATAACTTGGTCCCTAGAAAGCCGAAATGAGTTCCCCCAAGAAATGAACGGGTTCCGTCAAAACAGGTCTGCGACTGACAATATCATCGCCCTCGTCTCATCAATTGAGGAGTACCTTCATGCAGGGTACATCCCAACAGCCGTTTTCCTAGACATCAAGGCCGCTTTTGACTCCGTCTTTCACCATGCAATTCTCGCAGCCTTTGGCAGTCTTGGCCTTGGAGGAAGGCTATACAAGTGGATTGGGAATTATTTAAAAGAACGACAAATTTTTATTACCACTCCAAACGGTCCAACAAGCTTTCACGCAGAGGAGAGGGGCGTACCACAGGGAGCGGTGCTCAGCCCTCTGCTGTTCAATATTGTCCTTATTCACATAAGAAGACACCTTCCACGATGGGTCCGCATAACAATTTATGCTGATGATATCTGCATCTGGACCACGTCACGTTCGCGCTATATTACCCAGCAACGTCTTCAGAGAGCACTATTGCACATTTCGATGTACCTGGCTTCCAGAGGTCTTCGTCTCTCGCCAGAAAAGAGTGTTGCAATGGCGTTTACAAGAAAAACGATGACCCGATATCCGCTGCTCCTAGGCGGACGATCGCTGCCATATGTAAGATCTCAGCGATTCCTGGGTGTTGTAATCGACTACAATCTGTCATGGTCACCTCAGATCAAAAAACTCCGTGCGAGGATTACTGCAGCATCGCAAGTGTTCAGGTTCATGGCGGGAACAAGGTGGGGTAGCAACTGCCGATCAATGCCTCTGCTTGAAAAAGCCTACGTTGAAGGAACCTTGCGCTACTGTCTACCAGTGCTTCTAAGATTATCTACATCAAGCAATAAGACTCTCAATGCCGCACGGAACAACTGCCTGCGAATATGTCTTGGCCTCCCAAAGGGTTCCTCTGCATCAGGAACAGTAGCGGAGGCAGGATGTCTCCCACTAGAGGTAATTGCCGCCCAGGAAACTATGCGTACCCATCTCCGCCATGTCCTGCAAGGGAAGAAGCACTTCCTACACCGTGTCCACCTAACTCACAGCAACTCTAGCTTTGGCCAGGCAGTGCAGCTCCTGCCCCTTCCTACTATTAATCAGCCTCAGATACTACTACCTCTGGCCTTTCCTCCATGGACACTCTCTCCTCTAAAGGTGAAGTCTGTTCCAGGTGTGAATGCAAAGAGCCGCATGCCACAGGCAGCACTTCTGCAAGCTACTCTCGCTTATTTAATCGAAGAATATACGCAGCATACCCATATCTTCACCGATGGTTCAACTACTAAAGAAACTTCTTGTGGCCTTTATGTGCCCTCAACAGGCCATGCCCTTTCTTACCGGCTGCAGCGGAGGACCTCCTCTACAACAGCTGAGCTTCACGGCATTAAGGAAGCTGTTTCTTACATCCTGCGCCGAACCGCCGGCCGTTATCTTATCTTCACCGATTCAAAAGCATCTCTGCAGATCCTGTCCAACCTGCTGAAGAAAACGAATCACCAGCCAGTTTCCCTGGACATTGGGTATATCCATCATTTAGCTATTGCCGCAGGCCACTGCATAACATTTCAGTGGGTACCTGCTCACTGTGGCATTATGGCTAATGAAAAAGCAGATGAAGCGGCCCGTAAGGGCCATCAACATCAGAGATACATTCGAAGCTTTCTCACGAAATCTGATGCGTCCCAAATGGCTAAAAGTTTTGCGTACGAAGAAACGTATCGGCTTTGGAGTTTGCCGACACATCAGTACCAATTTCTTCACTCAATCGACCCACATCTTAGATCAAGACTCTCACCCAGAATTCCTGGACAACTCGAAACACTTTATCACCGACTTCGTCTGAATGCTGCATATACAAATGGCCTGCGATACCGTTTTGGACAAATGAACAGTCCGCATTGTGACAACTGTGCTTCGATAGAAACTGTGGAACATATCCTGCTTGAGTGCCCTGCGTATGCTAACGAGCGTGCGTACTATGAACATTGCATGCAGAAGCTCTGCCCAGTGCCCCTAACAATGGACAAAGTTTTAGGCCCCTTAGCCTGCTTCAGGCAACAGAGACTTGCAGTGAACTTTCTTTTTACATGTTTAAAAGACATTGGACATCTCGATAAGCTCTAAATTCACTTGCAGGTTACCTTCATGCATTCTTCTTGCAGCAAACTTCGTCAGCCATTCGTCGGACTATGCACTCCATCTTTCCATAGGTTCCATCAATACTCGCCACTGCATCCTTAGTAACCATTTCATGGCTGCATTTTATCTTCGTTTTTTTTCACCTCTTCCCTGCTGCTCTCCTTCAGTCTTTATCTCCCAAATTCCCTCCCTACGCAGAGTAGCATGCCAGCGATATTGAAACGCCGGCTAAATTCTCTGTTTCTTCATTAAAGAGTCTCTCTCTCTCTCTCCGTAGTCACAGTTCGCTCGCCAGTGAATGACCCGCTGCCTCGATGGAAGCCAGATTATATAGCAGCCAGACAGTGCTAAAGGTCGCACTCCGTGGCAGCATTGGACTTGTTTGTGCTCACGCTAGCAGTCCGAATGCACATGCCTTTGTTGCGCGCGTGCCAGCAGTCAAAAACTCAGTTGACGATGCGGAAGATGCATTGCGTACACCAAGACAATCTGGACAAAAGATGGGTTGCTGGTTAGTTCGGGAAGGTAGCCGGACTGAGGTCACAGTTCGCTCCCCAGTGAATAACCCCCGGCGTCGAAGGCATCTAGATTATATAGCAGCCAGACAGTGCTAAAGGTATTGCTCCATGGCAGCGTGAGACTTGCGTCTGCTCACGCTAGCAGCCCGAATGCACGTGCCTTCGTTGCGCGCGTGCCAGCAGTCACGAATTCAGTTGACGATGCGCAAGATGCATAGCGTACACCAGGGCAATCAGGACAAAAGGTGGGTAGCTGGTTATCTCGGGAAGGTAGCCGGACCGTAGTCAGAGTTCGTTCCTAGTGAAGGACCCGCTGCCTCAATGGAAGCCAGATTGTATAGCAGCCATACAGTGCTAAAGGGTCGCACTCCGTAGCAGCATTGGATTTGCGTGTGCTCACCCTAGCAGTCCGAATGCACGTGCCTTCGTTGCGCGCGTGCCAGCAGTCACGAACTCAGTTGACGATGCGCAAGATGCGTAGCGTACACCAGGATAACCTGGATAAAATATGGGTTTCTGGTTGGTTCGGGAAGGCAGCCGGACCGTAGTCACAGTTCGCTCCCCAGTGAATGACCCGCGGCGTCGAAGGCATCTAGATTATATAGCAGCCAGACAGTGCTATGGAGGCGCTTCATGGCAGCGTTGGATTTGCGTGTGCTCACGCTAGCAGTCCGAATGCACATGCCTTTGTTGCGCACGTTCCGGCAGTCACGAACCCAGTTGCCGATGGGCAAGATACTTAGCATACACCAGGACAATCTGGACAAAAGATGGGCTGCTGGTTAGCTCGGGAAGGTAGCCGCACCGTAGTCACAGTTCGCTCCCCAGCGAATGACCCGCGGCGTCGAAGGCAGCCAGATTATATAGCAGCCACATAGTGCTAAAGGTGGCAACGCGTGGCAGCGTTGGACTTGCGTGTGCTCAAGCTAGTAGTCCGAATGCACGTGCCTTCGTTGCGCGCGTGCAAGCAGTCACGAACTCAGTTGACGATGCGCAAGATGCGTAGCGTACACCAGGACAATCTGGAAAAAAGATGGGTTGCTGGTTAGCTCGGGAAGGTAGCCGGACCGTAGTCAGAGTTCGCTCCCCAGTTAATGACCCGATGCGTCGATGGCAGCCAGATTATAGAGCAGCGAGACAGTGGTAAAGGTCGCACTCCATGGCACCGTTGTATTTGCATGTGCCCACGCTAGCAGTCCGAATGCACGTGCCTTTGTTGCGCGCGTGCCATTAGTCACGAACTCAGTTGACAATGCGGAAGATGCTTTGCGTACACCAAGACAATCTGGACAAAAGATGGCTTGCTGGTTAGTTCGGGAAGGTAGCCGGACTGAGGTCACAGTTCGCTCCCCAGTGAATGACCCGCGGCGTCGATGGCAGCCAGATTATATAGCAGCCAGACAGTGCTAAAGGTGGCGCTCCTTGGCAGCGTTGGACTGGCGTGTGCTCACGCTAGCAGTACGAATTCACGTGCCTTCGTTGCGCGCGTGCCAGCAGTCTCGAACTCAGTTGACGATGCGCAAGATGCGTAGCGTACACCAGGACAATCTGGAAAAAAGATGGGTTGCTGGTTAGCTCGGGAAGACAGCCGGACCGTAGTCACAGTTCGCTCCCCTGTGAATGACCCGCAGCGTTGAAGGCAGCCAGATTATATAGCAGACAGAATGTGCGAAAGGTGGCACTCCTTGGCAGCGTTGGACTCGCGTGTGCACACGCTAGCAGTCCGAATGCACATGCCTTTGTTGCGCGCGTGCCAGCAGTCAAAAACTCAGTTGACGATGCGGAAGATGCATTGCGTACACCAAGACAATCTGGACAAAAGATGGGTTGCTGGTTAGTTCGGGAAGGTAGCCGGACTGAGGTCACAGTTCGCTCCCCAGTGAATAACCCCCGGCGTCGAAGGCATCTAGATTATATAGCAGCCAGACAGTGCTAAAGGTATTGCTCCATGGCAGCGTGAGACTTGCGTCTGCTCACGCTAGCAGTCCGAATGCACGTGTCTTCGTTGCGCGCGTGCCAGCAGTCACGAACTCAGTTGACGATGCGCAAGATGCGTAGCGTACACCAGGATAACCTGGATAAAATATGGGTTTCTGGTTTGTTCGGGAAGGCAGCCGGACCGTAGTCACAGTTCGCTCCCCAGTGAATCACCCGCGGCGTCGAAGGCATCTAGATTATATAGCAGCCAGACAGTGCTATGGAGGCGCTTCATGGCAGCGTTGGATTTGCGTGTGCTCACGCTAGCAGTCCGAATGCACATGCCTTTGTTGCGCTCGTGCCAGCAGTCACGAACTCAGTTGACGATGCGGAAGATGCATTGCGTACACCAAGACAATCTGGACAAAATATGGGTTGCTGGTTAGCTCGGGAAGGTAGCCGGACTGAGGTCACAGTTCGCTCCCCAGTGAATGACCCGTGGCGTCGAAGGCAGCTAGAATTTATAGCAGCCAGACAGTGCTATAGGTGGCGCTTCATGACAGCGTTGGATTTGCGTGTGCTCACGCTGGCAGTCCGAATGCACGTGCCTTCATTGCGCACGTGCCGGCAGTCACGAACCCAGTTGCCGATGGGCAAGATACTTAGCATACACCAGGACAATCTGGACAAAAGATGGGCTGCTGGTTAGCTCGGGAAGGTAGCCGGACCGTAGTCACAGTTCGCTCCCCAGCGAATGACCCGCGGCGTCGAAGGCAGCCAGATTATATAGCAGCCACATAGTGCTAAAGGTGGCAACCCGTGGCAGCGTTGGCCTTGAGTGTGCTCAAGCTAGTAGTCCGAATGCACGTGCCTTCGTTGCGCGCGTGCAAGCAGTCACGAACTCAGTTGACGATGCCCAAGATGCGTAGCGTACACCAGGACAATCTGGACCAAAGATGGGTTGCTGGTTAGCTTGGGAAGGTAGCCGGACCGTAGTCAGAGTTCGCTCCCCAGTTAATGACCCGCTGCGTCGATGGCAGCCAGATTATATAGCAGCGAGACAGTGGTAAAAGTCGCACTCCATGGCACCGTTGGATTTGCATGTGCCCACGCTAGCAGTCCGAATGCACGTGCCTTTGTTGCGCGCGTGCCATTAGTCACGAACTCAGTTGAGAATGCGGAAGATGCTTTGCGTACACAAAGACAATCTGGACAAAACATGGCTTGCTGGTTACTTCGGGAAGGCAGCCGGACTGAGGTCACAGTTCGCTCCCCAGTGAATGACCCGCGGCGTCGATGGCAGCCAGATTATATTGCAGCCAGACAGTGCTAAAGGTGGCGCTCCTTGGCAGCGTTGGACTGGCGTGTGCTCACGCTAGCAGTTCGAATTCACGTGTCTTCGTTGCGCGCATGCCAGCAGTCTCGAACTCAGTTCACGATGCGCAAGATGCGTAGCGCACCAGGACAATCTGGAAAAAAGATGGGTTGCTGGTTAGCTCGGGAAGGCAGCCGCACCATAGTCCCAGTTCGTCCCCTGTGAATGACCCGCGGCGTCGAAGGCAGCCAGATTATATAGCAGACAGAATGTGCGAAAGGTGGCACTCCTTGGCAGCGTTGGACTCGCGTGTGCTCACGCTAGCAGTCCGTATGCACGTGCCTTCGTTGCGCGCGTGCCAGCAGTCACGAAATCAGTTGACGGTGCGCAAGATGAGTAGCGTACACCAGGATAATCTGGACAAAATATGGGTTGCTGGTTAGCTCGGGAAGGCAGCCGGACCGTAGTCACAGTTCCCTCCCCAGTGAATGACCCGCGGCGTCGAAGGCAGCTAGAATTTATAGCAGCCAGACAGTGATATATGTGGCGCTTCATGGCAGCGTTGGATTTGCGTGTGCTCACGCTGGCAGTCCGAATGCACGTGCCTTCGTTGCGCGCGTACCAGCAGTCACGAACTCAGCTGACGATGCGCAAGATGCGTAGCGTACACCAGGACAATCTGGACCAAAGATGGGTTGCTGGTTAGCTCGGGAAGGTAGCCGGACCGTAGTCAGAGTTCGTTCCCCAGTGAAGGACCCGCTGCGTCAATGGCCGCCAGATTATATAGCAGCCGCACAGTGCTAAAGGTGGCGCCCCGTGGCAGCGTTCGACTTGCATGTGCTCACGCTAGCAGTCTGAATGCACTTGCCTTCGTTGCGCGCGTACCAGCAGTCACGAACTCAGTTGACGATGAGGAAGATGCATTGCGTACACAAAAAGAATTTGGACAAAGGATGGGTTGCTGGTTAGATCGGGAAGGTAGCCGGACTGATGTCACAGTTCGCTCCCCAGTGAATTGCTCGCAGCGTCGATGGCAGCCAGATTATATAGCAGCCAAAGAGTGCTAAAGGTGGCGCTCCGTGGCAGCGTTGGACTTGAGTGCCAGCAGTTCGAATGCAGTTGCCTTCGCTGCGCGCGCACCAGCAGTCACGAACTCAGTTTACGAGGCGCAAGATACTTAGCGTACACCAGGACAATCTGGACCAAAGATGAGTTGTTGGTTAGCGCGGGAAATTAGCTGGACCGTAGTTTCAGTTCTCTCCCCAGTGAATGACCCGCGGCGTCGAAGGCAGCCAGATTATATAGCAGCCAGACAGCGCTAAAGGTGGCGCTCCATGGCAACGTTAGACTTGCGTGTGCTCACGCTAGCAGTCCTAATGCACGTGCCTTCGATGCGCGCGTGCAAGCAGTCACGATCTCAGTTGACGATGCGCAAGATGCGTAGCGTACACCACGACAATCTGGACCAAAGATGGGTTGCTGGTTAGCTCGGCAAGGTAGCCGGACCGTAGTCAGAGTTCGTTCCCCAGTGAATGACCCGCTGCCTCGATGGAAGCCAGATTGTATAGCAGCCATACAGTGCTAAAGGTCGCACTCCGTAGCAGCATTGGATTTGCGTGTGCTCCCCCTAGCAGTCCGAATGCACGTGTCTTCGTTGCGCGTGTGCCAGCAGTCACGAACTCAGTTGACGATACGCAAGATGCGTAGCGTACACCAGGATAACCTGGATAAAATATGGGTTTCTGGTTTGTTCGGTAAGGCAGCCGGACCGTATTCACAGTTCGCTCCCCAGTGAATGACCCGCGGCGTCGAAGGCTTCTAGATTATATAGCAGCCAGACAGTGCTATGGAGGCGCTCCATGGCAACGTTAGACTTTCGTGTGCTCACGCTAGCAGTCCTAATGCACGTGCCTTCGATGCGCGCGTGCAAGCAGTCACGATCTCAGTTGACGATGCGCAAGATGCGTAGCGTACACCACGACAATCTGGACCAAAGATGGGTTGCTGGTTAGCTCGGCAAGGTAGCCGGACCGTAGTCAGAGTTCGCTCCCCAGTTAATGACCAGCTGCGTCGATGGCAGCCAGATTATATAGCAGCCAGACAGTGGTAAAGGTCGCACTCCATGGCAGCGTTGGATTTGCGTGTGCTCACGCTAGCAGTTTAAATGCACGTGCCTTTGTTGCGCGCGTGCCAGCAGTCACAGTTGACGATGCGGAAGATGCATTGCGTACACCAAGACAATCTGGAAAAAAGATGTTTTGCTGGTTAGTTCGGGAAGGTAGCCGGACTGAGGTCAGTGTTCGCTCCCCAGTGAATGATCCGCGGCGTCGATGGCAGCCAGATTATATAGCAGCCAAAAAGTGCTAAAGGTGGCGTTCCATGGCAGCGTTGGACTTGAGTTTGCTCACGCCAGCTGTCCGAATGCCTGTGCCTTCGCTGCGCGCGCGCCGGCAGTCACAAGCGAGCGAGTGAGTGAAATCTTCTATTGATCCATTCAAGAGATTCGCGGATTCGAATGCTCTGTCGTCTTCGTTCTTGGCGCTGGCGATCGGATTCTTCTCTTCAGCATGGTTGGGCCGTATTCCAGGGCTCCTCTGAGCCGTGCTGCATCGCCCGCGTGCCTCACTAAGGCCCGTTGGGCCGTGAGCTCGCTGCTGGTGAGACGGCTCCCCTATTGCTCCGCACTCGGGTGTTCGTGTTTGTGGAATGCTTTGTTGCGTTCGCACTCCCAAGTAATGTGGTAAAGTGTGGGTGTTGCTCCACACCATGGGCAGGTGGCCCTGTATTATGATGGGGAATTTTTGTTGAGTATGTGTAGATTGGAGAAGGTGTTGGTCTGTAGTCTACGCCAGATGGTGGCCTCCTCCATTGTCAGAGCTTTGTGTGGTGTTGGATATTTGATTCTTATCCCCTTGTGTAAGTTTAAAAGTTCTGCTTATCCCCCCTCGCAGGCTTGCAGATGGAACTCCGGGGCGTTAGACTGTCCTGCACGGATTGCTTCGCCTCGAGCTAGGCTGTCTGCCCTTTCGTTTCCTTCTACCCTCTCGTGGACTGGGATCGGAATCAGATTGTGTCTGGGTTTGTTTAACTCGGTAGGGGCTACCCTGCTGAGTATCCTGAGGGCCGTTTTGGTTATTCTGCCCTTAGCGTACATTTTGCACGTTTCTTTCGAATCTTTTCGAATATTTAGCGGGCGGCCGGTCCTATAGCCTTCTGCTGCCGCCAGCGCGCCGGCAATTTCCTCGGCCTCCACTGCGCCAGCGACTTTCGCCGTGGCGCCCGTCACTAGGTTTCCTTCGTTTTCTACTACCACCCTTGCGGCTGCACGTTCTGCTCCGCATGGATAGACGGCAGCGTCTGTGTAGACAGTGTTGTCTTTTGGAGCTAGCGTTCGTTCGACGTATTCTGCTCTAGCCTTGCGTCGGTTTGCGTGAAGATTACGGTCCATGTTCTTTGGCATAGGCCCTATGTTAAAGGATTTTCTGAGGTGGTCCGTAACCTCCTTGTATCTATCGACTAGTCCGCGCTTGTCCCGACCCAGCCTTTTCGGGAGCGCCCGTCCTGCGGGAGTGCCTCCAAGTCTGATGGTGTGTGCACCCAGCAGCGCTTCCGCGAGTTCGCTGAAGGTGTTGCTGACGCCCAACTTTTGGAGTTTCTCGTTGGACGTGTTTCTAGGTTGGTGGAGGGCTGTCTTGTAAGCCTTTCCGGAGATGGTGTCTGCTTGCTCGCTTTCAGACTTGGTGGTTGCGTGGTACGGCATGGAGTACGTGACTCGGCTGACGATGAGCCTGTTGACTAGTTTGAGGGTCTCTTCCTCTCTCATTCCGTGTCTTTTCTGGGAGACTCGGTTGATAATGCGGCCAACCTGTTCCGCTGCCTTGCTTAGCAGCCTTAAGGTGTGGCTGCACTTGCGGCTGGTTTGCAGCCACGTTCCCAAAATTCTAATCATGTTCTCGGTGATGTGTTGTCCCTCGAGGGTGACTTCTAGTGTCGCCTGGGTGGGATGTTTGCCAATTCTGAGGACTTCCGATTATTCCGTCGAGCATCGTAGGCTCCGTTCTTTGGTGTAGTTTTCCGCGCAGGTGGCAGCCTCTTGCAGCCTATCTTGCTTTTCACCGAGTGATCCCTGAGTGGTCCAGATTGTGACGTCGTCGACGTACATCCCGACCTCAGTTGACGATGCGCAAGACGCATAGCGTACACCAGGACAATCTGGACAAAAGATGGGTTGCTGGTTAGCTGGTGAAGGTAGCCCGACCATAGTCACAGTTCGCTCCCCTATGAATGACCCGCGGCGTCGAAGGCAGCCAGATTATATAGCAGCCAGACAGTGGTAAAGGTAGCGCTCCTTGGCAGCGTTGGGCTGGCGTGTGTTCACGCTAGCAGTCCGTATGCACGTTCCTTCGTTGCGCGCGGGCCAGCAGTCACGAACTCAGTTGACGATGCGCAAGATGCGCAGCATACACCACGATAACCTGGACAAAAGATTGGTTGCTGGTTACCTCGGGAAAGCAGCCGGACCGTAGTCACACTTCGCTCCCCAGTGAATTACCCGCGGCGTCGAAGGCAGCCAGAGTATCTAGCAGCGAGGCAGCGCAAAAGGTGGCGCTCCATGGCAGCGTTAGACTTGCGTGTGCTCACGCTAGCATTCCGAATGCACGTGCCTTCGTTGCGCGCGCGCCAGCAGTCACGAACTCAGTTGACGATGCGCAAGATGCGTAGCGTACACCAAGACAATCTGGACAAAAGTTGGGATGCTGGTTAGCTCGGGAATGTAGCCGGACCGTAGTCACAGTTCGCTCCCCAGTGAATTACCCGCTGCGTCGATGGCAGGCAGATTATATAGCAGCCAGACAGTGCTAAAGGTAGCGCTCCGTGACAGCGGAGGACGTGAGGGTGCTGACGCTAGCATTCCGAATGCACATGCCTTTGTTGCGCGCGTGCCAGCAGTCATGAACTCAGTTGACGATGCGCAAGATGCGTAGCGTACACCAAGACAATCTGGACAAAAGTTGGGTTGCTGGTTAGCTCGGGAATGTAGCCGGACCGTAGTCACAGTTCGCTCCCCAGTGAATTACCCGCGGCGTCGAAGGCAGCCAGAGTATATAGCAGCGAGGCAGCGCAAAAGGTGGCGCTCCATGGCAGCGTTAGTCTTGCGTGTGCTCACACTAGCATTCCGAATGCACGTGCCTTCGTTGCGCGCGTGCCAGCAGTCACGAAATCAGTTGACGATGCGCAAGATGCGTAGCGTACACCAAGACAATCTGGACAAAAGCTGGGTTGCTGGTTAGCTCGGGAATGTAGCCGGACCGAAGTCACAGTTCGCTCCCCAGTGAATTACCCGCGGCGTCGATGGCAGCCAGATTATATAGCAGCCAGACAGTGCTAAAGGTAGCGCTCCGTGACAGAGTAGGACGTGAGGGTGCTCACGCTAGCATTCCGAATGCACGTGCCTTCGTTGCGCGCGTGCCAGCAGTCACGAACTCAGTTGACGATGCGCAAGATGCGTAGCGTACACCAGTACAATCTGGACAAAGATGTGTTGCTGGTTAGCTCGGGAATGTAGTCGGACCGTAGTCACAGTTCGCTCCCCAGTGAATTACCCGCGGCGTCGATGGCAGCCAGAATATATTGCAGCCAGACAGTGCTAAAGGTAGCGCTCCGTGGCAGCGTTGGACTGGCGTGTGTTCACGCTAGCAATCCGAATGCACGTGCCTTCGTTGCGCGCGTGCCAGCAGTCTCGAACTCAGTTGACGATGCTCAAGATGCGTAGCGTACACCAGGACAATCTGGACAACCGATGGGCAGCTGGTTAGCTCGAGAAGGTAGCCGGACCGTAGTCACAGTTCGCTCTCCAGTGAATTACCCGCGGCGTCGATGGCAGCCAGATTATATAGCAGCCAGAGAGTGCTAAAGGTAGCGCTCCGTGACAGCGTTGGACTTGCGTGTGCTCACCCTAGCAGTCCGTATTCACGCGTCTTCGTTGCGGGCGTGCCAGCAGTCACGAACTCAATTGATGATGCGCAAGATACTTAGCGTACGAAATGACAATCTGGACAAAAGATGGGTTGCTGGTTAGCTGGCGAAGGTAGCCCGACCATAGTCACAGTTCGCTCCCCTGGGAATGACCCGCGGCGTCGAAGGCAGCCAGATTATATAGCAGCCAGACAGTGCTAAAAGTAGCACTCCTTGGCAGCGTTGGGCTGGCGTGTGCTCATGCTAGCAGTCCGTATGCACGTGCCTTTGTTGCGCGCGAGCCAGCAGTCACGAACTCAGTGGACGATGCGCAAGATGCGCAGCATACACCAGGATAATCTGGACAAAATATTGGTTGCTGGTTACCTCGGCAAAGCAGCCGCACCGTTGTCACAGTTCGCTCCCCAGTGAAAGACCCGCTGCGTCGAAGGCAGCTAGATTATATAGCAGCCAGACAGTCCAGACAGTGAAGGGTGTTTTTGTTTTGTTTTGCACGATGGATACTTGTTTCTCATGTAAAGTTTCACTGACTGATGACAAGGTTTTCCTAACATGTGCTGAATGTAAATCTTGTTACCACATTGGCACCTGCTCTGGTGTTGCCGAAAATGCCTACAAGAAAATGTCGCAGGCCACGAAGAAAGCTTGGAAATGTCCAACCTGTAAAGCGACAAAAGCTCGTTGCAGCAGCTTAACATCAGATAACACTGAGGCAACAGTAGACCTTGCTCAAGAAATTGCAGAGATTCGCCGCATGCTTGCAGAAGTTCTCACAATCAAAGAGAAACTTGAAACGCTCGAGACTATAAAAATAACTGTGGATGACATTGAGAAATCCGTAGAATTGATGTCAACAAAATATGATGAAGTCATAGCACGTATGGAAAAACAAAGTGCAGACATATCCGATCTTGGAAAGCGTGTGGAAAAGCTCGAGACAAAGCTAAAAGAAGGAGAAATCAAACAGCTAAAAAGGGAAGTCAACAACCTTGAACAATATTCAAGGCGACAAAACCTTGAAATCCACGGTTTACAGAAGCATAACAGCGAAAACCTTCTAGAAAAACTGAACCTTTTGGCTAATGATCTCGACCGTCCGCCGCTTTCCGAGTCCGATGTAGAAGCAATACACCGCCTCCCTACAAGAAAGGATGAAAATAATGTTGACAAGGTAGCTCTAGTGCTTGTACGTTTTGCTTCACGCGTTGTCAGGGACAAATGGCTTGCAAAAAAGAAAGAACTAAGGGATGCAGATTCGAAAATCTTTTTGAATGAAAACCTGACAACCCATAAGAAAAAACTACTGTGGCTCATGAAAACTAAAGCTACCGAAAAGGAATACAAGATTGCCTGGGTGAAAAATGGAAAACTGTTCGTGCTGCGCAACGCGCGCGATAAGATTATCAACATTACAACCATTGAAGACTTGGAACTGATACGATAACCCATGACCAAAATGCACTCTAACAGACGGCCATTTAGAAATGATGGCTTGCTTTTCAGATCTGGATCATCCTCCAACTTTAGGCTATCACAGCATAGATTCTTTCAGGCGTGGCAAAGCTCAGAATAGCTCTAGTTTTTCCTTGTTTCATTTAAACGCTCGAAGTCTAAGAAATAAGAAAGAACCTGTTGATTTACTTTTAGAAACTTTGCGTCATGAATTTGATATCTTGGCATTTACCGAAACCTGGTTCTCAAATGAACAGGACGTCATTAATTTTGAAGGTTACAAATCTACATCAGTATTTCGAACAAAGAAACGTGGCAGAGGCGTTACGATATACATAAAAAACAATCTTAACTTTAATGTTATCACAGAATATACTGCTATAAATTCTAGTTATGAAACGATCGTGATAGGATGTGTCAACACAATTTTTGTTATCATGTACCGACCTCCTAATGGAACCGTAGATGTGTTTTTGGATTTTCTTGAAAATGTGCTAGAATACTGTGCAGACATTGGCAAGCATGTTGTTTTATGTGGAGATTTAAATATTGATTTTGCCTCTCCTCAGCCTAACAAACAAAAGCTTGACGATATCCTCCTTTGCTTCGGATGTGAAAACCTGATTCATGTACCGACTAGAGTAACAGAAATATCTGCGTCCTCACTGGACCTGTGTTTTACAAATTATGATATGAATGACCTAGAAGCTGGAGTATTATCATATGAAATAAGTGATCACATACCAATATTTTTATTTCTGAACCACATTAAAACTAGGGAACCTCAAAATACCACCTCTAAAACCATAAAATATAGGAATTTTTGTGCAGAAAAGGTAACACTTTTTCAGAACTTACTAGCAGAAACAAGCTGGGAACAAGTATATTCTTCAGCCGATCCTGTACTAGCGTATGATATCTTTGTCAGCGAAGTTAAAAAGCAATACGAACTTGCATTTCCTGTCGATGAATTTCGAAAAATAAAAAAGGCAAGGAAACCCTGGATAAACGCTGCCCTTGTTAGAAGAATAAAGAAACGTGACAAGATGTTCGCACTATTTATCAAAACCAGGGATCCAAACACTCTTACTCAGTTCAAAAAATTCAGAAATAAACTTAATTCTGATATCAAACGTTCGCGAGCCATGTATTACGAAAACAAATTCACTGAGATTTATAACAATCCCAAAAAAGTTTGGACCACCGTAAATAATTTGATGTCTAAGGGTGAGAGAAGGGACCTTACCGAATTGACAATTGAAGGTGTGTCCTACACAGGGACCCCGCTGGCAAACAAACTTAATGATCACTTTTTAGCTGCTGGGGCTCCCAATCCCAACATAGACAACAATACTCAGCATAAAACATACATGAAATCAATATTCAGGGACTCGATTTTCCTGGTTCCTACAACTTCAGAAGAAATTTGTGCCATTATACGACAGCTAAGTAATAATAAATCTTCTGGAATAGATGATCTCAGGGTCCAACCCATAAAATCAGTAGCACAGCATATCAGCAGTCCGCTTTCTCACATATGTAATTTAATCCTTTCTACTGGGGTGTTCCCTCATGAGCTAAAGATTGCGAAAGTGTCAGTAATTTTTAAAGGGGGAAACAGAAACGACTTACATAATTACCGACCAATATCGGTTTTGCCAGTCTTTTCAAAAATTATGGAGCAGATTATTTACATTCGCTTATTCAATTTTTGTAAACAAGAAGGTATAATTGTAGAACAACAATATGGCTTTCAGAAAGACAAGTCCACTGAAAAAGCGTTACTTAATACTAAAGATAATATAATAAGAAACTTTGAGCAAAAATATCATACAATAGGACTTTTCCTTGATTTCAAGAAAGCGTTTGATTCCATCAAACACAATATATTGTTGCAAAAGTTATACAACTATGGAATCAGAGGAATTGCATTTGACTTAATAAAAATCTACTTAGATAGTCGACAACAATACGTGCAGATAAACCAGGCAAGATCAAGTATAGGAACAATAAAATACGGGGTCCCACAAGGCTCCATTTTAGGGCCCTTACTGTTTTTGTTTTATATTAATGACATTATCGATATTCCACTCACGCCAGATATAATCCTGTATGCAGACGATACTAATGTATTTTTTTCTGGAACAGACTTAGAAATGCTTGAAAGGCAAACAAACAGCTGGCTAAACAACCTATCACAATGGCTTAACATTAATCAATTATCCTTGAACACTAATAAAACAAAGTACATTATTTTCCGTCCCATAAATAAAGCCATCAATAGAGAACCTATTATACAATTTCGTGGGGAACACCTAGAACGAGTAAACTCTCACAAATTTCTGGGGGTTATTTTTCAAGAGAATTTGAGCTGGTCTCTGCACATAGAAAAAATACGAACAGTTATTTCCAGATCAATTGGAATTATCTTCAAAGTAAAGAACTTACTACCAATGTGGTTAAAAAAGCAGTTGTATTATAGTCTAGTTTTTTCTCGTTTGCAATATTGTATTCTTGTATGGGGAACTACGACAAAAGCAAACATGGAAAACCTGCTTTTACTACAAAAACGAGTCATACGATTAATAGAAAACTCTCCATATAGAGCCCCCTCAGCCCCACTTTTCGAAAAACATCAGATAATACCTATCACGAATATCATGAACAAAAGAGTAGCTTTGAAAATATATGATCAAATAAAAATGGACCCGGCTGGGTTCTCGCAAACTTTCTTCTTTAGAGACCACGACCATAACCTTCGGCATATGACCTGTAGAAAAGAACTAGTGCGTACGAACTACGGTACACAAACGCTAAAATATCGAATCGCTGATCTTCTAAATAAGTACCCAGGTATTATAGAAACCATTCACAACAGTCGTTCCACGAAAGCATTTAGCAAAAAGTTAACCCATTTCTTTTTGTGACATAGCAATGGCTTACTTTTTCTGCACATATCTGCCCTATATTAAAAAAAAAAGAAAAATCCATGCTTTTATTAGAAAAGAAAACCTTACTTTGGCCGGCATAGTTAAGCTCTTCTTTCCTTTTCTTATATTCAGTCACACCGATATTTGTATTTTATGTGCAATTTGGTGTAACAATGTTGACTCGCGAATATACTTTTTACAGCACTTCTTAATTGTGTACCTTAAATGAATATGTGCTGTTTTTTTATGTTTTCGTGTATAATGTTATATGCAATGTCTCTTGGTGTTATGATCTGTTTTTCTTTGGTTAAACCTGCCCACTGCTCAGTTGTAGAGTGTAAAGGGGGCGGACGCTTCGTCAGGCAACTTTTGATTGCCTTTTTGTTCGCCTCCTCGGCAACCAAGTGTTGTTGAAATAAATCTGAATTTGAATCTGAATCTATAGGTGGCGCTTCATGACAGCGTTGGATTTGCGTGTGCTCACGCTAGCAGTCCGAATGCATGTGCCTTCGTTGCGCGCGTACCAATAGTCACGAACTCAGTTGACGATGCGTAGATGCCTAGCGTTCACCAGGCCAATCAGGACAAAAGATGGGTTGCTGGTTAGCTCGGGAAGGTAGCCGGACCGAGGTCACAGTTTGCTCCCCAGTGAATGACCCGCGGCGTCGATGGCAGCCAGATTATATAGCAGCCAGACAGTGCTAAAGGTGGCGCTCCTTGGCAGCGTTGGACTGGCGTGTGCTCACGCTAGCAGTCTGCATGCACGTGCCTTCTTTGCGCGCGTGCCAGCACTCTCGATCTCAGTTGATGCGCAAGATGCGTAGCGTACACCAGGAGAATCTGGACAAAAGATGGGTTGCTGCTTAGCTCAGGAAGGCAGCCGGAACGTATTCAAAGTTCGCTCCCCGCTGAATGACCCGCGGCGTCGAAAGCAGCCAGATTTTATAGCAGCCTGACAGAGCTAAAGGTGGCGCTCCTTGGCAGCGTTAGACTGGCGTGTGCTCACGCTAGCAGTCCGAATGAACGTGCCTTCGTTGCGCACGCGCCATCAGTCACGAATTCAGTTGACGATGCGCAAGATACTTAACGTACACTAGGACAATCTGTACAAAAGATGGCTTGCTGGTTAGCTCGGGAAGGTAGCCGGACTGTAGTCACAGTTATCTCCCCAGTGAATGACCCTCGGCGTCGAAGGCAGCCAGATTATATAGAAGCCATACAGTGCTAAAGGTATCGCTCCATGGCAGCGTAAGACTTGCGTGTGCTCACGCTAGCATTCCGAATCCACGTGCATTTGTTACGCGCGTGCCAGCAGTCACGAACTCATTTGACGATGCGGAAGATGCTTTGCGTACACCAAGACAATCTGGACAAAAGATGGCTTGCTGGTTAGATCGGGAAGGTAGCCGGACTGAGGTCACAGTTCGCTCCCCAGTGAATGACCCGCGGCGTCGAAGGCAGCCAGATTATATAGCAGACAGAATGTGCGAAAGGTGGCACTCCTTGGCAGCGTTGGACTCGCGTGTGCTCACGCTAGCAGTCCGTATGCACGTGCCTTCGTTGCGCGCGTGCCAGCAGTCACGAAATCAGTTGACGGTGCGCAAGATGAGTAGCGTACACCAGGATAATCTGGACAAAATATGGGTTGCTGGTTAGCTCGGGAAGGCAGCCGGACCGTAGTCACAGTTCCCTCCCCAGTGAATGACCCGCGGCGTCGAAGGCAGCTAGAATTTATAGCAGCCAGACAGTGATATATGTGGCGCTTCATGGCAGCGTTGGATTTGCGTGTGCTCACGCTGGCAGTCCGAATGCACGTGCCTTCGTTGCGCGCGTACCAGCAGTCACGAACTCAGCTGACGATGCGCAAGATGCGTAGCGTACACCAGGACAATTTGGACAAAAGATGGGTTGCTGGTTAGCTCGGGAAGGTAGCCGGACCGAGATCACAGTTCGTTCCCCAGTGAATGACCCGCGGCGTCGATGGCAGCGAGATTATATAGCAGCCAGACAGCGCTAAAGTGGCGCTCCTTGGCAGCGTTGGACTGGCGTGTGCTCACGCTAGCAGTCCGAATGCACGTGCCTTCGTTGCGCACGTGCCAGCAGTCTCGAACTCAGTTGACGATGCGCAAGATGCGTGACGTACACCAGGACAATCTGGACAGAAGATAGGTTGCTGGTTAGCTCAGGAAGGCAGCCGGACCGTAGTAACAGTTCGCGCCCCAGTGAAGTATCCGCGGCGTCTATGGCAGCCAGAATATAGAGCAGCCAGACAGTGCTAAAGGTGGCGCACCGTGGCAGCGGTGGATTTGCGTGTGCTGACGCTGGCAGTCCGAATGCACCTGCCTTCGTTGTGCGCGTGCCAGCAGTCACGAACTCAGTTGACGACTCGCAAGATGCGCAGACTACATCAGGACAATCTGGACAAACGATGGGTTGCTGGATAGCTCGGGAAGGTAGCCGGACCGAGGTCACAGTTCGCTCCCCTGTAAATTCCCCGCGGCGTCGATGGCAGCCAGATTATACAGCAGCCAGACAGTGCTAAAGTGGCGCTCCTTGGCAGCGTTGGACTGGCGTGTGCTCACGCTAGCAGTCCGAATGCACGTGCCTTCGTTGCGCACGTGCCAGCAGTCTCGAACTAAGTTGACGATGCGCAAGTTGCGTAACGTACACCAGGACAATCTCGACAGAAGATGGGTTGCTGGTTAGCTCAGGAAGGCAGCCGGACCGTAGTAACAGTTCGCGCCCCAGTGAAGTATCCGCGGCGTCTATGGCAGCCAGAATATAGAGCAGCCAGACAGCGCTAAAGTGGCGCTCCTTGGCAGCGTTGGACTGGCGTGTGCTCACGCTAGCAGTCCGAATGCACGTGCCTACGTTGCGCGCGTGCCAGCAGTCTCGAACTCAGTTGACGATGCCCAAGATGCGTAACGTACATCAGGCCAATCTGGACAAAAGATGGGTTGCTGGTTAACTCGGGAAGGCAGCCGGACCGTAGGCACAGTTCGATCCCCAGTGAATGACCCGCGGCGTCGATGGCAGCCAGAATATATAGCAGCCAGACAGTGCTAAAGGTGGCGCTCCGTGCCAACATTGGACTTGCGTGTGCTCACGAAATCAGTCCGAATGCACGTGCCTTCGTTGCGCGCGTGCCAGCAGTCAAGAACTCAGTTGACGATGCGCAAGATGCGTAGCGTACACCAGTATAATCTGGACAAAAGATGGGTTGCTGGTTAGCTCTGGAAGGTAGCCGGACCGTAGTCACAGTTCGCTCCCCAGTTAATTACCCGCGGCGACGATGGCAGCCAGATTATATTGCAGCCAGATAGTGCTAAAGGTGGGCCTCCGTGGCAGCGTTGGACTTGCGTGTGCTCAGGCTAGCAGTCCGAATGCACGTGCCATTATTTGCGCGCGTGACTGCAGTCACAAACTCAGTTGACAATGCGTAAGATGCGTAGCGTACACCAGGACAATCTGAACAAAAGATGGGTTGCTGGTTAGCTCGGGAAGGTAGTCGGACCGTAGTCACAATTCGCTCCCCAGTGGATGACCCGTGGCGTCGATGGAAGCCAGATAATATAGCAGCCAAAGAGTGCTAAATGCTAAAGTTGGTGCTCCGTGGCAGCGGTGCACTTGCGTGTGCTGACGCTAGCAGTCCAAATGCACTTGCCTTCGTTGCGCGCGTGCCAGCAGTCACGAACTCAGTTGACGAATCGCAAGATGCGTAGCGTACTCCAGGACTTTCTGAACAAAAGATGGGATGCTGGTTTGCGCGGGAAGGCAGATGGACCGCAGTCACAGTTCGCTCCCCTGTAAATGACCGGCGGCGTCGTTGGCAGCCAGATTATACAGCAGCCAGACAGTGCTAAAGGTGGCGCACCGTGGCAGCGGTGGATTTGCGTGGCTGACGCTAGCAGTCCGACTGCCCCTGCCTTCGTTGCGCGCGTGCCAGCAATCATGAACTCAGCTGACGATTCGCAAGATGCGTAGCGTACACCAAGACAATCTGGACAAAAGTTGGGTTGCTGGTTAGCTCGGGAAGGTAGCCGGACCGTAGTCACAGTTCGCTCCCCAGTGAATGACCCGCGGCGTCGAAGGCAGCCGAGATTATATAGCAGCCAGACAGTGCTAAAGGTGGCGCCCCGTGGCAGCGTTGGACTTGATTGTGCTCACGCTAGTAGTCCGAATGCACGTGCCTTCGTTGCGCGCGTGCAAGCAGTCACGAGTGAGTGAGTGAGTGAGTGAGTGAAATCTTTTATTGATCCATTCAAGAGATTCGCGGATTCGAAAGCTCTGTCATCTTCGTTCTTGGCGTTGGCGATCGGAGTCTTCTCTTAAGCATGGGTGGGCCCTATTCCAGGGCTCCTCTGAGCCGTGCTGCATCGCCCGCGTGCCTCACTAAGGCCCGTTGGGCCGTGAGCTCGCTGCTGGTGAGACGGCTCCTCCATTGCTCCGCACTCGGGTGTTCGTGTTTGTGGAATGCTTTGTTGCGTTCGCACTCCCAAGTAATGTGTTAAAGTGTGGGTGTTGCTCCGCACCATGGCCTGGTGGCCCTGAATTATGATGGCAAATTTTTGTTGAGTATGTGTAGGTTGGAGAAGGTGTTTGTCTGTAGTCTACGCCAGATGGTGGCTCCCTCCTTTGTCAGAGCTTTGTGTGGTGGTGGATATTTGATTCTGATCCCCCTGTGTAAGTTTAAATGTTCTGCGTATCCCCACTCGCAGGCTTGCAGATGGAACTCCGGGGCTTTACACTCTCCTGCTCGGATTGCTTCGCCTCGAGCTAGGCAGTAGGCCCTTTCGTTTCCATCTACCCCCGCGTGGCCTGGGATACAAATCAGATTGTGTCTGAGTTTGTTTAACTCGGTAGGGGCTACCCCGCTGCATATCCTGAGGGCCTTTTTGCTAATTCTGCCCTTCGTGTAGTTTTTGCACGTTTCTTTCGAATCTGTTCCAATATCTAGGGGGTGGCCGGTCATATAGCCTTTTGCTGCCGCCAGCGCGGCGGCAATTTCTTCTGCCTCCGCTGCGCCAGCGACTTTCGCCGTGGCGCTCGTCTCTAGGTTTCCTTCGTTGTCTACTACCACCATTGCGGCTGCATGTTCTGCTCCGCATGGATAGACGGCAGCGTCTATGTAGACAGTTTTGTCTTTTGGGGCTAGCGTTCGTTCGACGTATTCTGCTCTAGCCTTGCGTCGGTTTGCGTGAAGATTAGGGTCCATGTTCTTTGGCATAGGCCCTTTGTTAAACGATTTTCTGAGGTGGTCCGTAACCTCCTTGTATATATCGACTAGTACGCGCGTGTCCCGACCCAGCCTTTTCGGGAGCGCCCGTCCTGCGGGGGTGCCCCCAAGTCTGATGGTGTGTGCACCCAGCAGCGCTTCCGCGAGGTCGCTGATGGTGTTGCTGACGCCCAACTGTAGGAGTTTCTCGTTGGACGTGTTTCTGGGTAGGTGGAGGGCTGTCTTGTAAGCCTTTCTGGGGATGGTGTCTGCTTGCTCGCTTTCCGACTTGGTGGTTGCGTGGTACGGCAGGGAGTACGTGACTCGGCTGACGATGAGGCTGTTGACGAGTTTTAGGGTATCTTCCTCTCTCATTTCGTGTCTTTTCTGGGAGACTTGGTTGATAATGCGGCCAACCTGTTCCGCTGCCTTGCTTAGCAGCCTTAAGGTGTGGCTGCACTTGCGGCTGGTTTGCAGCCACGTTCCCAAAATTCTAATCATGTTCTCGGTGATGTGTTGTCCCTCGAGGGTGACTTCTAGTGTCGCCTGGGTGGGATGTTTGCCAATTCTGAGGAGTTCCGATTTTTCCGTCGAGCATCGTAGGCGTCGTTCTTTGGTGTAGATTTCCACGCAGGTAGCAGCCTCTTGCAGCCTCTCTTGCTTTTCACCGAGTGATCCCAGAGTGGTCCAGATTGTGACGTCGTTGGCGTACATCGCGAACTCAGCTGACGATGCGCAAGATGCGTAGCGTACATCAGGACAATCTGGACAAAAGATGGGTTGCTGGTTAGCTGACGAAGGTAGCCCGACCATAGTCACAGTTCGCTCCCCAGTGAATGACCCGCGACGTCGAAGGCAGCCAGATTATATAGCAGCCAGACAGTGCTAAAGGTAGCGCTCCTTGGCAGCGTTGTGCTGGCGTGTGCTCACGCTAGCATTCCGTATGCACGTGCCTTCGTTGCCCGCGTGCCAGCAGTCACGAACTCAGTTGACGATGCGCAAGATGCGTAGCATACACCAGGATAATCTGGACAAACGATTGGTTGCTGGTTAGCTCGGGAAGGCAGCCGGACCGTAGTCACAGTTCGCTCCCCAGTGAATGACCCGTGGCGTCGACGGCAGCTAGATTATACAGCAGCCAGAGAGTGCTAAAGGTGGCACTCCGTGGCAGCGCTGGACTTGCGTGTGCTCACACTAGCAGTCCGAATGCACGTGCCTTCGTTGCGCGCGTGCCAGCAGTCACGAACTCAGTTGACGATGCGCAAGATGCGTAGCATACACCAGGATAATCTGAACAAAAGATTGGTTGCTGGTTAGCTCGGGAAGGCAGCCGGACCGTAGTCACAGTTCGCTCCCCAGTGAATTACCCGCGGCGTCGAAGGCAGCCAGAGTATATAGCAGCGAGGCAGCGCAAAAGGTGGCGCTCCATGGCAGCGTTAGTCTTGCGTGTGCTCACACTAGCAGTCCGAATGCACGTGCCTTCGTTGCGCGCGTGCCAGCAGTCACGAACTCAGTTGACGATTCGCAAGACGCGCAGCCTACATCAGGACAATCTGGACAAACGATGGGTTGCTGGTTAGCTGGGGAAGGTAGCCGGACCGTAGTCACAGTTCACTCCCCAGTGCATTACCCGCGGCGTCGGAGGCAGCCAGAATAAATAGCAGCCAAACAGTGCTAAAGGTGGCGCTCCGTGACAGGCTTGGAATCGCGTGTGCTCACCCTAGCAGTCCGAATTCACATGTCTTCGTTGCGGGCGTGCCAGCAGTCACGAATTCAATTGACGATGCGCAAGATACTTAGAGTACAAAATGACAATCTGGACAAAAGATGGGTTGTTGGTTAGCTTGGGAAGGTAGCGGGACCGTAGTAACAGTTCGCTCCCCACTGAATTCCCCGCGGCGTCGATGGCAGCCAGAATATATAGCAGCCAAACAGTGCTAAAGGCGGCGCCCCGTGGCAGCGTTGGACTTGCGTGTGCTCACGCTAGTAGTCCGAATGCACGTGCCTTAAGTTGCGCGCGTGCAAGCAGTAACGAACTCAGTTGACGATGCACAAGAAGCGTAGCGTACACCGGGAAAATGTGGACAAAAGATGGGTTGCTGGTTAGCTCGGGAAGGTAGCCGGACCGAGGTCACAGTTCGCTACCCAGTGAATGACCCGCGGCGTCGATGGCAGCCAGATTATATAGCAGCCAGACAGTGCTAAAGGTTGCGCTCCTTGCAGCGTTGGACTGGCGTGTGCTCACGCTAGCAGTCCGATTGCACGTGCCTTCGTTGCACGCGTGCCAGCAGTCTGGAACTCAGTTGACGATGCGCAAGATGCGTAGCGTACACCAGGACAATCTTTACAAAAGATGGGTTGCTGGTTAGCTCAGGAAGGCAGCCGGACTGTAGTCACAGTTATCTCCCCACTGAATGACCCGCGCCGTCGAAGGCAGCCTGATTATATAGCAGCCAGACAATGCTAAAGGTATCGCTCCATGGCAGCGTTAGACTTGCGTGTGCTCACGCCAGCAGTCCGAATGCACGTGCCTTTGTTACGCGCGTGCCAGCAGTCACGAACTCAGTTGACGATCCGGAAGATGCATTGCGTACACCAAGACAATGTGGACAAAAGATGGGTTGCTGGTTAGCTCATGATGGTAGCCGGAACGTAGTCACAGTTCGCTCCCCAGTGAATGAACTGCGCCGTCGATGGCAGCCAGAATATATAGCAGCCAAACTGTCCTAATGGTGGCGCTCAGTGGCAGCGTTGGACTAGCGTGCGCTCACGCTAGCTGTCCGAATGCACGTACCTTCGTTGCGCGCGTGCCAGCAGTCACGAATTCAGTTGACGATGCGCAAGATGCGTAGCGTACAACAGAACAATCTGGAGAAAAGATGGGTTGCTGTATAGCTCTGGAAGGTAGCCGGACCGTAATAACAGTTCGCTTCACAGTGAAGTATCCGCGGCGTAAATGGCAGCCAGAATATATAGCAGCCAAACATTGGCGCTCCGTGACAGCGTTGGACTTGAGGGTGCTCACGCTAGCAGTCCGAATGCACGTGCCTTCGTTGCGCCGTGCCAGCAGTCACGAAGTCAGTTGATGATGCGCAAGATGCGTAGCGTACATCAGTACAATCGAAAAAAAAAGATGTGTTGCTCGTTAGCTCGGGAAGGTAGCCGGACTGTAGTCACAGTTCGCTCCCCAGTGTATGACCCGCGGATTTGATGGCAACCAGATTGTATATCAGCCAGATAGTGCAAAAGGTGGCGCTCCGTGGCAGCATTGGACTTGCGTGTGCTCACGCTACTAGTCCGAATGCACCTGCCTTCGTTGCGCGCGTGCTAGCAGTCACGATCTCAGTTGACGATGCGCAAGATGCGATGCGTACACCAGGACAATATGAATAAAAGATAGGTTGCTGGTTAGCTCGGGAAGGTAGTCGGACAGTAGTCACAATTCGCTCGCCAGTGAATGACCCGCGGCGTCAACGGCAGCCAGATTATATAGCAGCCAAACAGTGCTAAAGGCTAAAGTTGGCGCTCCGTGGCAGCGGTGCACTTGCATGTGCTGACGCTAGCAGTCCAAATGCAATTGCCATCGTTGCGCGCGTGCCAGCCGTCACGAGCTCAGTTGACGATGCGCAAGATGCGTAGTGTACTCCAGGACAATCTGAACAAAACATGGGTTGCTGGTTAGCGCGGGAAGGTAGCTGGACCGTAGTCACAGTTCGCTCCCCAGTGAATGACCCGCGGCGTCGTAGGCAGCCAGATTATGCAGCAGCCAGACAGTGCTAAAGGTGGCGCACCGTGGCAGCGGTCGATTTGCGTGTGCCGACGCTAGCAGTCTGAATGCACCTGCCTTCGTTGCGCGCGTGCCAGCAGTCATGAACTCAGTTTACGATGCGCAAGATGCGTAGCGAAAACGAGGACCATCTGGACAAACGTTGTGTTGTTGGAAAGCTAGGGAAGGTAGCCGGACCGTAGTCACAGTTCGCTCCCCATTGAATGACGCGGCGTCAATGGAAGCCAGATAATATAGCAGCGAGACAGTGCTAAAGGTGGCGGTCCGTTGCAGCGTTGGACTTGCGTGCGCTCACGCTAGCATCCGAATGCACGTGCCTTCGTTGCGCGCGTGACAACAGTCACGATTTCAGTTGACGATGCGCAAGATGCGTAGCGTACACCAGGGCAATAAGGACAAAAGTTGGGTAGCTGGTTAAATCGGGAAGGTTGCCGGACCGTAGTCACAGTTCTCTCCCCAGTGAATGACCCGACGTCGAAGGCAGCCAGAGTATTTAGCAGTGAGGCAGCGCTAAAGGTGGCGCTCCATGGCATCGTTAGATTTGCGTGTGCCCACGCTAGCAGTCCGGATGCACGTGCCTTCGTTGCGCGCGTGCCAGCAGTCACGAAATCAGTTGACGATGCGCAAGATCCGTAGCGTACACCAAGACAATCTGGACCAAAGATGGTGTCTGGTTAGCTCGGCAAGGTAGCCGGTCCGTAGTCAGAGTTCGCTCCCCAGGTAATGACCCGCTGCGTCGATGGCAGCCAGATTATACAGCAGCCAGACAGTGGTACAGGTGCCACTCCATGGCAGCGTTGGATTTGCGTGTGCCCACGCTAGCAGTCCAAATGCACGTGCCTTTGTTGCACGCGTGCCAGCAGTCAGAGTTGACGATGCGGAAGATGCATTGCGTACACCAGGACAATCTGGGCAAATATGGGTTGCTGGTTAGTTCAGGAAGGTAGCCGGAATAATGTCACAGTTCGCTCCCCAGTGAATGACCTGCGGCGCCGATGGCAGCCAGATTATATAGCAGCCAAAGAGAGCTAAAGGTGGCACTCCGTGGCAGCGTTGGACTTGAGTTTTCTCACGCCAGCAGACGTAATGCACGTGTCTTCGCTGCGCGCGCGCCGGCAGTCACGAGTGAGTGAGTGTGTGAAATCTTGTATTGATCCATTCAAGAGATTCGCGGATTCGAAAGCTCTGTCCTCTTCGTTCTTGGCGTTGGCGATCGGAGTCTTCTCTCCAACATGGTTGGGCCCTATTCCAGGGTTCCTCTGAGCCGTGCTGCATCGCCCGCGTGCCTCACTAAGGCCCGTTGGGCCGTCAGCTCGCTGCTGGTGAGAAGGCTCCCCCATTGCTCCGCACTCGGCTGTTCGTGTTTGTGGAATGCTTTGTTGCGTTCGCACTCCCAAGTAATGTGTTAAAGTGGGGGAGTTGCTCCGCACCATGGGCAGGTGGCCCTGCATTATGATGGGAAATTTTTGTTGAGTATGTGTAGGTTGGAGAAGGTGTTTGTCTGTAGTCTACGCCAGTTGGTGGCCTCCTCTTTTGTCAGAGCTTTTTGTGGTGGTGGATATTTGATTCTGATCCCCCTGTGTAAGTTTAAAAGTTCTGCTTATCCCCTTTCGCAGGCTTGCAGATGGAACTCCGGGGCGTTAGACTGTCCTGCTCGGATTGCTTCGCCTCGAGCTAGGCTGTCTGCCCTTTCATTTCCCTCTACCCCCGCGTGGCCTGGGATCGAAATCAGATTGTGTCTGGGTTTATTTAACTCGGTAGGGGCTACCCCGCTGAGTATCCTGAGGACCGTTTTGCTAATTCTGCCCTTCGTGTAGTTTTTGCACGTTTCTTTCTAATCTCTTCGAATATTTAGGTTGCGGCCGGTCCTATAGCCTTCTGCTGCTGCCAGCGCGACGGCAGTTTCCTCGGCCTCAGCTGCGCCAGCGACTTTCGCCGTGGCGCTCGTCTCTAGGTTTCCTTCATTGTCTACTACCACCATCGCGGCTGCATGTTCTGCTCCGCATGGATAGACGGCAGCGTCTGTGTAGACAGTTTTGTCTTTTGGGGCTAGCGTTCGTTCGACGCATTCTGCTCTAGCCTTGCGTCGGTTTGCGTGGAGATTAGGGTCCATGTTCTTTGACATAGGCCCTATGTTAAAGGATTTTCTGAGGTTGTCCGGAACCTCCGCGTATCTATCGACTAGTCCGCCCTTGTCCCGACCCAGCCTTTTCGGGAGTGCCCGTCCTGCGGGGGTGTCTCCGAGTCGGATGGTGTGTGCACCCAACAGGGCTTCAGCGAGTTCGCTGAAGGTGTTGCTGACGCCCAACAGCAGGAGTTTCTCGTTGGACGTGGTTCTGGGTAGGTGGAGAGCTGTCTTTTAAGCCTTTCTGAGGATGGTGTCTGCTTGCTTGCTTTCCGACTTGGTGTTTGCGTGGTACGGCAGGGAGTACGTCACTCGGCTGACGATGAGGTTGTTGACGACTTTGAGGGTCTCTTCCTCTCTCATTCGTGTCTTTCATGGCAGACTCAGTTGATCATGCGGCCCACCTGTTCCGCTGCCTTGCTTAGCAGCCTTATGGTGTGGCTGCACTTGAGGCTGCTTTGCAGCCACGTTCCCAAAATTCTAATCATGTTCTTCTCGGGGATGTGTTGTCCCTCGAGGGTGACTTCTAGTGTCGCCTGGGTGGGATGTTTGCCAATTCTGAGGAGTTCCGATTTTTCCGTCGAGCATCGTAGGCTTCGTTTTTAGTGTAGATTTCCACGCAGGCGGCAGCCTATTGCAGCCTCTCTTGCTTTTCACCGAGTGATCCCTGAGTGGTCCAGATTGTGACGTCGTCGGCGTACATCGCGAACTCAGTTGACGATGCGCAAGATGCGTAGCGCACACCAGGACAATCTGGACAAAAGATGGTTTCCTGGTTAGCTGGCGAAGGTAGCCCGACCATAGTCACAGTTCGCTCCCCTATGAATGACCCGCGGCGTCGAAGGCAGCCAGATTATATAGCAGCCAGACAGTGGTAAAGGTAGCGCTCCTTGGCAGCGCTGGGCTGGCGTGTGCTCACGCTAGCAGTCCGTATGCACGTTCCTTCGTTGCGCGCGGGCCAGCAGTCACGAACTCAGTTGACGATGCGCAAGATGCGTAGCATAGACCAGGATAATCTGGACAAAAGATTGGTTGCTGGTTAGCTCGGGAAGGCCGCCGGACCGTAGTCACAGTTCGCTCTCCAGTGGTTCACCCGCGGCGTCGAAGGCAGCTAGATTATATAGCAGCCAGACAGTCCTATAGGTGGCGCTTCATGACAGCGTTGGATTAGCGTGTGCTCACGCTAGCAGTCCGAATGCATGTGCCTTCGTTGCGCGCGTACCAACAGTCTCGAACTCAGTTGACGATGCGCAAGATGCCTAGCGTACACCAGGCCAATCAGGACAAAAGATTCGTTGCTAGTTATTTCGGGAAGGTAGCCGGACTGATGTCACAGTTCCCTCCCGAGTGAATGACCCGCGGCGTCGATGGCAGCCAGATTATATAGCAGCCAAAGAGTGCTAAAGGTGGCGCTCTGTGGCAGCGTTGGACTTGAGTGTGCTCAAGCCAGCAGTCCGAATGCACGTGCCTTCGTTGCGAACGCGCCAGCAGTCACGAACTCAGTTGACAATGCGCAAGATGCGTAGTGAACACCAGGATAATCTGGACAAAAGATGGGTTGCTGGTTAGCTCGGGAAGGCAGCCGGACCGTAGTCACAGTTCGCTCCCCAGTGGTTGACCCACGGCGTCGAAGGCAGCTAGATTATATAGCAGCCAGACAGTCCTATAGGTGGCGCTTCATGGCAGCGTTGAATTTGCGTGTGCTCACGCTAGCAGTCTGAATGCATGTGCCTTCGTTGCGCGCGTACCAACAGTCACGAACTCAGTTGACGATGCGCAAGATGCGTAGCGTACACCGGGAGAATCTGGAAAAAAGATAGATTGTTGGTTAGCTCGGGAAGGTAGCCGGATCGTAGTAACAGTTCGCTCCCCAGTGAAGTACCCGCGGCGCCGATGTCAGCCAGAATATATGGCAGCCAAACAGTGCTAAAGGTGGCGCTCGGTGACAGCGTTATACTTGCGTGTGCTCACGCTAGCAGTCCGAATGCACCTGCCTTCGTTGCGCGCGTGCCAGCAGTCACGAATTCAGTTGACCATGCGCAAGATGCGTAGCGTACACCAGGACAATCTGGACCAAAGTTGGGTTGCTGTTTAGCTCGGGAAGGTAGCCGGACCGTAGTAACAGTTCGCGCCCCAGTGAAGTACCGGCGGCGTCGAAGGCAGCCAGATTATATAGCAGCCAGACAGCGCTAAAGGTGGCGCTCCATGGCAGCGTTATACTTGCGTGTGCTCACGCTAGCAGTCCGAATGCACCTGCCTTCGTTGCGCGCGTGCCAGCAGTCACGAAATCAGTTGACGATTCGCAAGATGCGCAGACTACATCAGGACAATCTGGACAAAAGATGGGTTGCTGGGTAGCTCGGGAAGGTAGCCGGACCGAGGTCACAGTTCGCTCCCCTCTAAATTCCCCGCGGCGTCGATGGCAGCCAGATTATACAGCAGCCAGACAGTGCTAAAGGTAGCGCTCCGTAGCAGCGTTGGACTTGCGTGTGCTCACACTAGCAGTCCGAATGCACGTGCCTTCGTTGCGCGCGTGCCAGCAGTCACGAACTCAGCTGACGATTCGCAAGACGCGCAGCCTATATCACGACAATCTGGACAAACGATGGGTTGCTGGTTAACTCGGGAAGGCAGCCGGACCGTAGTCACAGTTCGATCCCCGGTGAATGACCCGCGCCGTCGATGGCAGCCAGAATATATACCAGCCAGAGAGTGCTAAAGGTGGCACTCCGTGGCAACGTTGGAATTGAGTTTGCTCACGCCAGCAGTCCTAATGCACGTGCCTTCGCTGCGAGCGCGCCGGCAGTCACAAGTGAGTGAGTGAGTGAAATCTTTTATTGATCCATTCAAGAGATTCGCGGATTCGAAAGCTCTTTCGTCTTCGTTCTTGGCGCTGGCGATCGGAGTCTTCTCTTCAGCATGGATGGGCCCTATTCCAGGGTTCCTCTGAGCCGTGCTGCATCGCCCGCGTGCCTCACTAAGGCCCGTCGGGCCGTGAGCTCGCTGCTGGTGAGACGGCTCCCCCATTGCTCCGCACTCGGCTTTTCGTGTTTGTGGAATGCTTTGCTGCGTTCGCACTCCCAAGTAATGTGGTAAAGTGTGGGTGTTGCTCCGCACCATGGGCAGGTGGCCCTGTATTAGGATGGGAAATTTTTGTTGAGTTTGTGTAGGTTGGAGAAGGTGTTTGTTTGTAGTCTACGCCAGTTGGTGGCCTCCTCCTTTGTCAGAGCTTTGTGTGGTGGTGGATATTTGATTCTGATCCCCCTGTGTAAGTTTAAAAGTTCTGCGTATCCCCCCTCGCAGGCATGCAGATGGAACTCCGGGGCGTTAGACTGTCCTGCTCGGATTGCTTCGCCTCGAGCTAGGCTGTCTGCCCTTTCGTTTCCCTCTACCCCCGCGTGGCCTGGGATCGAAATCAGATTGTGTCTGGGTTTATTTAACTCGGTAGGGGATACCCAGCTCAGTATCCTAAGGGCCGTTTTGCTAATTCTGCCCTTCGTGTAGATTTTGCACGTTTCTTTCGAATCTGCTCTAATATTTAGGGGGTGGCCGGTCCTATAGCCTTCTGCTGCCGCCAGCGCGACGGCAATTTTCTCGGCCTCCGCTGCGCCAGCGACTTTCGCCGTGGCGCTCGTCACTAGGTTTCGTTCGTTGTCTACTACCACCATTGCGGCTGCATGTTCTGCTCCGCATGGATAGACGTCAGCGTCTGTGTAGACAGTGTTGTCTTTTGGGGCTAGCGTTCGTTCGACGTATTCTGCTCTAGCCTTGCGTCGGTTTGTGTGGAGATTAGAGTCCATGTTCTTTGGCATAGGCCCGATATTAAAGGATTTTCTGAGGTGGTCCGGAACCTCCGCGTATCTATCGACTAGTCCGCGGCGCGTGTCCAGGCCCAGCCTTTTCGGGAGCGCCCGCTCTGGGGGGTGCCTCCGAGTCTGATTGTGTTTGCACCCAGCAGCGCTTCCGCGAGTTCGCTGAAGGTGTTGCTGACGCCCAACTGCAGGAGTTTCTCGTTGGACGTGTTTCTGGGTAGGTGGAGTGCTGTCTTGTAAACCTTTCTGAGGATGGTGTCTGCTTGCCCGCTTTCCGACTTGGTGTTTGCGTGGTACGGCAGGGAGTACGTGACTCGGCTGACGATGAGGCTGTAGACGAGTTTGAGGGTCTCTTCCTCTATCATTCCGTGTCTTTCATGGCAGACTCGGTTGATCATGCGGCCCACCTGTTCCGCTGCCTTGCTTAGCAGCCTTATGGTGTGGCTGATCTTGCGGCTGCTTTGCAGCCACTTTCCCAAAATTCTAATCATGTTCCTCTCGGGGATGTGTTGTCCCTCGAGGGTGACTTCTAGTGTTCGCTGGGTGGGATGTTTGCCAATTCTGAGGAGTTCCGATTTTTCCGTCGAGCATCGTAGGCTTCGTTCTTTGGTGTAGATTTCCACGCAGGTGGCAGCCTCTTGCAGCATCTCTTGCTTTTCACCGAATGATCCCTGAGTGGTCCAGATTGTGACGTCGTCGGCGTACATCGCGAACTCAGTTGACGATGCGCAAGATGCGTAGCGCACACCAGGACAATCTGGACAAAAGATAGGTTGCTGGTTAGCTGGCGAAGGTAGCCCGACCATAGTCACAGTTCGCTGCCCTGTGAATGACCCGCGGCGTCGAAGGCAGCCAGATTATATAGCAGCCAGACAGTGCTAAAGGTAGCGCTCCTTGGCAGCGTTGGGCTGGCGTGTGCTCACGCTAGCAGTCCGTATGCACGTGCCTTCGTTGCGCGCGTGCCAGCAGTCACGAACTCAGTTGACGATGCGCAAGCTGCGTAGCATACACCACGACAATCTGGAGATAAGATGGGTTGCTGGTTAGCTCGGGAAGGTGGCCGGACCGTAGTCACAGTTCTCTCCCCAGTGAATCACCCGCAGCGTCGAAGGCAGCCAGATTATATAGCAGCCAGACAGCGCTAAAGTTGGCGCTCCATGGCAGCGTTATACTTGCGTGTGCTCACGCTAGCAGTCCGAATGCACGTGCCTTCGTTGAGCGCGTGCCAGCAGTCACGTATTCAATTGACGATGCGCAAGATGCGTAGCGTACACCAGGACAATCTGGATCAAAGTTGGGTTGCTGGTTAGCTCTGGAAGGTAGCCGGACCGTAGTCACAGTTCGCTCCCCATTGAATTACCCGCGGCGTCGATGGCGGCCAGTATATATAGCAGCCAGACAGTGCTAAAGGTAGCGCTCCGTGGCAGCGTAGGACTTGAGGGTGCTCACGCTAGCAGTCCGAATGCTCGTGCCTTTGTTGAGCACGTGCCAGAAGTCACGACCTCAGTTGACGATGCGCAATATGCGTAGCGTACACCAGTACAATCTGGACAAAAAATATGGGTTGCTGGTTAACTCGGGAAGGTAGCCGGAACATAGTCACAGTTCGCCCCGCAGTGAATGACCTGCGGCGTCGATGGCAGCCAGATTATATAGCAGCCAAACTGTGCTAATGGTGGCACTCCGTGGCAGCTTTGGACTAGCGTGTGCTCACGCAAGCAGTCCGAATGCACGTCATTCGTTGCGCGCGTGCCAGCAGTGACGTATTACGTTGACGATGCGCAAGATGCCTAGCATACACCAGGGCAATCAGGACAAAAGATGGTTTGCTGATTAGCTCGGAAAGGTAGCCGGACCGAGGCCACAGTTCGCTCCCCAGTGAATGACCCGCGGTGTCGATGGCAGCCAGATTATATAGCAGCCAGACAGAGCTAAAGGTGGCGCTCCTTGGCAGCGTTGGACTGGCGTGTGCTCACGCTAGCAGTCCGAATGCACGTGCCTTCGTTGCGCACGCGCCATCAGTCGCGAACTCAGTTGTCGATGCGCAAGATACTTAGCGTACACTAGGACAATCTGTACAAAAGATGGTTTGCTGGTTAGCTCGGAAAGGTAGCCGGACTGTAGTCACAGTTATCACCCCAGTGAATGACCCGCGGCGTCGAAGGAAGCTAGATTATATAGCAGCCAGACAGTGCTAAAGGTATCGCTCCATGGCAGCGTTAGACTTGCGTGTGCTCACGCTAGCAGTCCGAATGCACCTGCCATTGTTACGCGCGTGCCAGCAGTCACGAGCTCAGTTGACGATGCGGAATATCCATTGCGTACACCAAGACAATCTGGACAAAAGATGGGTTGCTGGTTAGTTCGGGAAGGTAGCCGGACTGATGTCACAGTTCGCTCCCCAGTGAATGACCCGTGGCGTCGATGGAAGCCAGATTATACAGCAGCCAAAGAGTGCTAAAGGTGGCGCTTTGTGGCAGCGCTGGATTTGGGTGTGCTCGCGCTAGCAGTCCGAATGCACGTGTCTTCGTTGCGCGCGTGCCAGCAGTCACGAACTCAGTTGACGATGCGCAAGCTGAGTGGCATACACCACGACAGTCTGGACAAAAGATGCGTTGCTGGTTAGCTCTGGAAGGTAGCCGCACCGTAGTCACAGTTCGCTCAAAGAGTCAGATTATATAGCAGCCAGACAGTGCTAAAGGTGGCTCTCTGTGGCAGCGCTGGAGTTGCGTGTGCTCACGCTAGCAGTCCGAGTGCACGTGCTTTCGTTGCGCGCGTGCCAGAAGTCACGAACTCAGTTGATGATGCGCAAGATGCGTAGTGAACACCAGGATAATCTGGACAAAAGATGGGTAGCTGGTTAGCTTGGGAAGGTAGCGGGACCGTAGTAACAGTTCGCTCCCCACTGAATTCCCCGCGGCGTCGATGGCAGCCAGAATATATAGCAGCCAAACAGTGCTTAAGGCGGCGCTCCGTGACAGCGTTGGACTTGCGTGTCCTCACCCTAGCAGTCCGAATGCACGTGTCTTCGTTGCGCGCGTGCCAGCAGTCACGAATTCAGTTGACGATGCGCAAGGTGCGTAGCGTACACCAGGACAATCTGGACAAAAGTTGGGTTGCTGGTTAGATCGGGAAGGTAGCCGGACCGTAGTCACAGTTCGCTCCCCAGTGAATTACCCGCGGCGTAGATGGCAGCCAGATTATATAGCAGCCAAACAGAGATAAAGGTAGCGCTCCGTGGCAGCGTAGGACTTGAGAGCGCTCACCCTAGCTGTCCGAATGCACGTTCCTTCGTTGCGCGCGTGCCAGCAGTCACGAATTCCGTTGACGATGCGCAAGATGCGTAGCGTACACCAGGACAATCTGGAGAAAAGATGGGTTGCTGGTTAGCTCTGGAAGGTAGCCGGACCGTAGTAACAGTTCGCTTCATAGTGAAGTACCCGCGGCGTCGATGGCAGCCAGAATATATAGCAGCCAAACAGTGCCAAAGTTGGCGCTCCGTGACAGGGTTGGAATTGAGGGTGCTCACGCTAGCAGTCCGATTGCACGTGCCTTCGTTGCTCGCGTGCCAGCAGTCACGAAGTCAGTTGACGATGCGCAAGATGCGTAGCGTACACCAGTACAATCGTACAAAAAGATGTGTTGCTGGTTAGCTCGGAAAGGTAGCCGGACTATAGTCACAGTTCGCTCCCCAGTGAATGACCCGCGGCGTGCAAGGCAGCCAGAATGTAACGCAGCCAGACAGTGCTAAAGATCGCGCTCCGTGGCAGCGTTGAACTTGCGGTGTGGTCAGGCTAGCAGTCCGAATGCACGTGGCTTCGTTGCGCGCGTGCCAGCAGTCACGAACTCAGTTGACGATGCGCAAGTTGCGTAGCGTACACCAGGACAATCTGTACAGAAGTTTAGTTGCTGGTTAGGTCGGGAAGCTAGCCGGACTGTAGCCACAGATCGCTCCCCTGTAAATGATCCGCGGCGTCGTTGGCAGCCAGATTATACAGCAGCCAGACAGTGCTAAAGGTGGCGCACCGTGGCAGCTGTGGATTTTCGTGTGCTGACGCTAGCAGTCCGAATGCACCTGCCTTCGTTGCGTGCGTGCCAGCAGTCACGAACTCAGTTGACGACTCGCAAGATGCGCAGCCTACATCAGGACAATCTGGACAAAAGATGGGTTGCTGGTTAGCTCGGGAAGGTAGCCGGACCGAGGTCACAGTTCGCTCCCCTGTAAATGACCCGCGGCGTTGATGGCAGTCATATTATACAGCAGCCAGACAGTGCTAAATGTGGTGCTCCGTGGCAGCGTTGGACTTGCGTGTGCTCACACTAGCAGTCCGAATACACGTGCCTTCATTGCGCGTGTGCCAGCATTCACGAACTCAGTTGACGATTCGCAAGATGCGCAGCCTACATCAGGACAATCTGGACAAAAGATGGGTTGCTGGTTTGCTCGGGAAGGCAGCCGGACCGTAGTCACAGTTCAATCCCCAGTGAATGACTCGCGGCGTCGATGGCAGCCAGATTATATAGCAGCCCGACAGTGCTAAAGGTGGCGCTCCGTGGCAGCGTTCGACTTGCGTGTGCTCACGCAATCAGTCCGAATGCACGTGCCTTCGTTGCGCGCGTGCCAGCAGTTACGAACTCAGTTGACGATGCGCAAGATGCGTAGCGTACACCAGGACAATCTGGACAGAAGTTGGGTTGCTGGTTTGCTCTGGAATCTAGCCGGACTATAGTCACAGATCGCTCCCCAGTGAATGACCCGCGGTGTCGATGGCAGCCAGATTATATAGCAGCCAAACAGTGCTAAAGTTGGCGCTCCGTGATAGCGTTTAACTTGCGTGTGCTCACGCTAGCAGTCCGAATGCACCTGGCTTTGTTGCGCGCGTGCCAGCAGTCACGAACTCAGTTGACGATGCGCAATAATAATAATAATAATTGGTTTTTGGGGGGAAGGGAATGGCGCAGTATCTGTCTCATATATCGTTGGACACCTGAACCGCGCCGTAAGGAAAGGGATAAGGAGGGAGTGAAAGAAGAAAGGAAGAATAGGTGCCGTAGTGGAGGGCTCCGGAATAATTTCGACCACCTGGGGATCTTTAGCGTGCACTGACATCGCACAGCAGACGGGCGCCTTAGCGTTTTTCCTCCATAAAAACGCAGCCGCCGCGGTCGGGTTCGAACCCGGGAACTCCGGATCAGTAGTCGAGCGCCCTAACCACTGAGCCACCGCGGCGGGGCAATATGCGTAGCGTACAGCTGCACAATCTGGTCAAAAGATGGGTTGCTGGTTAGCTCGGGAAGGCAGCCGGACCATAGTCACAGATCTATCCCCAGTAAAATAAACAAATCTTCAATAGTTAAATGAACAAATCTGGCATCAAAAAGTTTAGGGGCTTTGAACGCTGGCTGAGGTCTCCGGTGTTTTGCGCTTATGCCACTGTTCCATAGAAACGCCCGCAGAACCGCCGGAGTGTGTGCCCATTAAAAGTGTGCTGCTCCTATCGGCGGCGCTGACTTGTCGCATAGAGTCACTATTTCGCGCTTCATTCCTACAAGCCCATTAACTCGATTCCAGTGTCCTACATTGAAGCATCTTCTTCGGAACTTGATTTCTACAAGCTCTCTCTCTCTCCCGATCTGTTGGCGTGGTGCCAGCTGGCCTTCTTTCATGAATTCCCCCACTCTCCCATCCTTTCCATCGGCCCCTCCCCCACACCGGGGTTCTGAGCAGTGATCCACAAAGGGGCTAGCAGAAAAGAAGAGCTGTATCCCCACCCTTAACGAAGCCACGACAGCAACGACAGTGACAATAAGTCGTCATTATCTCGTCCGAGCGTGGCGGCGCTGTCGTAGCATCTTATACCGAAGACGAGCTGCTTCCACGGGGCTTCGGTGTTCAATCTCAATGGCTATACACTCCTTTCCGTGAACAGGTTCCTCTCGCCTGGCCAGGATCATTGCTTTACCGCCTGGTCGCACACGTGCCTGGATCAGCTTCGCTCTGTCCTTGTGACGATCCTCAACCTCATTATCGGTCACCGGTCGTTCTGCGAACAGTGAGGAAGCGACCGGCAGCAGGAAATACCAACCCAAGTGACTACTTTAAGTCACCCGTAAGAAACACCAGACTTGAATGTCATAAAATTTTTGCTAGACTTTTTTTCTGTCTCCTTTTTGTCTTTCTTTGACTAGACACACATGAGGGATAACAGGACGCTAAAATGGAAACACAACTAGGAATATGGCTTGTTTGCGAAAGAAAATTAACTGTACGCAGTGTAAACAAAATTTTAATGCGCAAAACTCGAAAAACTCGTCCAAGGGTGTTTTACCTCAAATTCACGACGTCGGCGTCCGTGTAAAACTCGCTTCAAACGGACGTTAAACTGCCTTTCTCTACCGTGCCGGCTGTTGCGCCGGTCTCATTTACTGTAGCTTGGCTTTTCTAGCTCTCTGCACTTGACCTTCGATTTTTTGAGGTGGTGGGGAGGGGAGGAGAACAAGACGAGAACGATTTACTAGCTCTGCCTACCGACTTGTGTTTTCCTTGAGCTTCATGCGCCATGCAACCGTTTTATCTGCGGGCGCGTACCGCTTCCGGTCGGACCGTCGTTCCTTCTTTGTTTGCAGTGAGAATTGATAGCCTGCGTCACAGTCGGCGTCTTTGCGCATCATGCTTTCTGTGCACTCGGTGCAAGAGTCACTCTTGTCACGCTCCTAAATATTTTCTTTCCCAGTTAGCGCTTTCTTGTATTTCGGTTTTCTGCCCGTATCCTGTTTACCGCGCGAATGCTTGTGCGGTTTCTTATTGCTGCTCAGCCCATTCTGCTTCGGCGGACATAAGTGCTTCGCTTTTTGCGCGATTGCGATGGTTCGCACATTTCTTCACTTCCGAATCTAATGATAGGGCTGACAACGCGATTGACGTTCTCTTTCTTATGCCTGCCTTTCTTCTTTCGGTGGCGCTAGCTCCTGCTTCTCTGGAAGCACATGCTGCTTTCGTTGCCTCGGCCCCCAAGATTCCTGCTCTCTGACACTCTCATTCTGATTGTCCGCCCTGCGCTACCTGGATTAGGCGCCTAGCTTTCGATGCCTTTCCTAACATCCGCCAGCCGGCATTCTACTGCCTCAGCCTCTCTCAGTGCACTTAATTCCTCGTCGTTCGCTGATTAAATGACGTCTATAGCTCCCATGCTGTCTGAAAGGTTCTGTACTCCAACTGTAGCCCAACACTTCAGCTTCTTCGGGCGCAGGCGGAACAGTGCTCTCGTCTGCTATGCACGCTGTCAGTAGGGTCTTTTGATGCTCCTGACATATTTCAGTGGATAGTGAGCGCAGGTTGTCCTTCCTCGCATTCGCGCTGTTACCGCTACTACAGCTGCTTTCCACATCGTGACTTAGCTCGTCGCGATGTGAAAGCACCAGATTCGTTCAGCACCGCTCGGCGCAAACACTAGTGTACATTTCACCGTCAGCAACCACAATATGCATCCGCTTCCGTCGACCGATAACCTTGGATTTTTTCATTTCTGTTGGAGCCGTCCTCTTTGACATCGATTACGTCTGTGCTGGCCTTTTCATCAGTGTCCAGCCCGAGTTCCTCTCTGCCACTCTCTGCGAAGATAAAAGTTATGTTTACATGGCGAATGTGGGCATCTTCCACTGTTAGAGCAGAAATTGCGCCTGCCATGTGTCCTCCTCTGTCGCAGCACTGCTCTTTAGCTGCTCTTTAACTGCCCATCATGATCGTTCGAAACTTCCTCACTCTCAAGCCATTCTAACATATCAGCTATAAACTGGCAGGAAAAACCGAAGTACGATTTGCTACTTTCATCGTCCTGGTACATATTCGGAGCTCCAGCGGTGACAGCCGATACGAGAGCACAGTTAGTCACATGCCATACGAATATTTTATTCCTCTCCGAACTCATCCCAGGGTCCTCGAGCTCAAGGTTAATTTTTTCTCTAGCTGCTCCTGTCTGTGCTTCCACCGCTGGGGGCGTTCGTTATTCTCTGCTTCTCGTAAGGAACCAGTGTAGAGAAGAAAGAACCAAGATCAAAGGGACGATGGAACCATAGGAGTAGAAATAGACGCAAGCGGCAGAGCCAAGTTAGTTCAGATATATGTTTCATTAATATGCAACGTGGCAGGAATAGACTGAAATGGGAGGAAATAGAAGAGAAGTTAAGGCAGGCGGAATTAATGGTATATGGTTTAGTCGAAACGCATCTTAGAGAAATAGAGCAACCATCCTGTAACTAAGACTACGCATGATAATATTGCAATAGAACAGAGGGCAACATAAAGAGGGTGGAATTGCGGCATTTATTCATAAAAGTAGGAATTTTGAAAGGGTTAAACTGGGATGCAAGGAACATTTATGGTTAAAAGGAAAAGTGGAAGGGGAGCAAACACTCCTTGGCTTTGTATACCTGTGGACAGGAGCTAATCCGAAAGAGGAAAACAGGAAAATGTTAGAGTGTATTGCACGGGACATTGATGAGCTGGGAGGACAGGGCGAGATAATTATATTAGGCGACATGACTGCACACATAGAAGACCTGGATGAGTACAGATTCGAAAGGAAGCATGCTGGTGGATATGTGTGGCAGGCATGATTTAGTTGTATGCAACAGTACCGAGAAGTGTGAAGGGCTCATAACATGGGAGGCAAGAAGTCTGCACTCGATGATAGATTATGCACTAATGTCACAGAGGATGTATAATAGATTAGGGGTAACAAGCATACATGAACATGGTTCCAGAAGTCTAGGTAGTGACCACAAGCGTATCAAGTTCAATTTCAGATGAGAAACCAATGTAGGACTGAAGCGAGATCAACAATCAGAGAAGATTTTTTACCCACAAAAGTAATTAAAAGGAGCAGCCAAACAAATGTAGAAAGTAATTTTTGTGGATAGTGAAACAGAATGCGCCTATACCAAATTAACTCGATTATAGGAGCTAGAGCTAGCTAAGGTGCGAGTAAAACTAAGAGGGAAAAGACGCAAACCCTAGAGTTGTTGGGCTGACGAGGTCAAGAGGGTGATAGAGAAACGTCAGGAAGCATTCAGGGAACACAGATATTCTAAGAAGAATGGGGAACCAGAAGTTGAAGTAGACAGAAAATGGGATGCCTTCATAAAGTGTAGAAGGGAAGCATCCTGTTTGATAATTGAGAAAATTAGAAGAAATGGCGTCCAATGAATGTCAAAAGTAAATAAAAATAATAGAAAACCAGCTCAAAAATTCTAGAAAAATCTAAATGCAATGAGTAATAAGACTAGGATAGAACAAAGGTTAGTTGTTACAGATCAATGTATTCGACTTAAAGGGGATGAAGCGATAAAACACATAGGAACAAGGATGACAAAAAAAATTTAAAAAAGAAGTGTTGCATATACTTTATCGAAGGAAGATAGACCGGTTACTGCAATAGTTTCACTTCAGCAAAGAGAGTGGAAAAGCGCTGAGAAGAAGGTTCCTAGTGGCACATCAACAAGACCAGATGGTATTCCGATTATGTTAATAAAGAGGGTAGGACCAAAATCCAAGCAAACATTAATACAGGTAGTGAATAAAATGATAATGGACAGGAAACTCCCCGATGACTGGCGATTAAGTAGAATGAACATGATATATAAGGGAAAGGGGGACAACGCAGACGTAACTATCGCCCCATAACAGTGACATCTGTGGTTTACAGGGTGGTGATGCAAATTATAAAGGATAGACTGCAGGTTTGGGTGGAGAATGAGAATGCGCTAGGGGAGCTACAAAATTAGTTCCGGAAGCAAAGTAGGTTGGAGGACTGTTATCATTGACGCAGTGTATAGATATTGCTGGAAAGGAACACAGGCCCCTATGGCTAGCATTTCTGGGTATTAAGGGAGCCTACGACAACGTTATTCAAGGGTATCTGTGGGACATACTGGGAACATTGGATGTGGAAGATGGAGTAATTAATCTTTTAAACTATATACAGAGGTACCAAAGTGCTTATAAAATGGAAATACGTATCAGAGCCTGTAGGGATACAGCGGAGGCTTAGGCAAGGATGTCCTCTGTCTCCTTTGTTGTTCATGTTGTACCTGCAAGGTATGCAGACCAAGCTAGAGAGGAGCGGACTAGGCTTCAACCTTTCTTTTTTAAAGGAAAGCTAATTGATTAAACAGTCATTACCGGGACTAATATACGCCGATGATATAGTGCTAATGGCTGACAACAATGTAGATTTACAGGAGTTGATAGACATATGTGGCACACAGGGAAATAGATTAAGTTTCAAGTTTAGTAAGGAAAAATCTGCAGTCATGATATTTAATAATGAGGTCGGCGAGCATAGAATACAGGAGTTCACGCTAGAAGTAGTGGTGTGTACAAGTATCTTGGGGTGTGGATAAATAACGGTCCTGAGTATCTGAGAGAGGGTGAAAAATATGTAATGAATAAAGTTAGTAGGAATGCAGCTGTCATGAAAAATAGGGCACTATGGAATTACAATAGGTATGAAGTGGTAACAGCGATCTGGAAAGGGGTGATGGTTCCTAGCCTGACTTTCGGTAATGCGGTCCTGTGCATGAGACCCGATGTTCAAGCAAGGTTAGAAATTAAACTACGTGGTGTTGGGAGGCTTGCTTTGGGAGCACATGGCAATACACCAAATCAGGGTTAGCGGGTGATATAGGATGGGCGTCGTTCGAGACCAGAGAAGCTAGCAGTGAGATGGCATTCGAGGAGCGATTGAGAAAAATGGGGGAAAAGCAGTGGGCTAGGAAAGTTTTCAGATATCTGTATATAAGGAATGTTGATACGAATTGCAGAAACCGAACTAGAAAATTGACAAGAAAATATCTGGACAGCAGAGGGGGCAAACCAGCAATTATCGGATAATAAAACGGTTAAAAAAATAGAGGGTGCTCTGCAGAAAACAGGAATGCTGACAAAATCAGCACTGGGAACACACAAGATTTTTAACAGGAAATTACCAAAGAAATTATCTATAATAATTGTAGGGGAAGCCCTTTGTTGGTTGATGCCAGGACGGGAGTTTTGCGGACTAAGACGTATAGGCTCAGGTACCAGGAGATAGGCACGTTGTGCGTTGTGAGCGGAGAGGAGGAGGAAACGGCTGAACACTCGATACTTTTCTATAAAGGGCTCAGCCTACAGTGGAAAGAAGCGGGGATGATTTATCCAAGGCATTGGGGTTTAAGGACAGTGACGGGAAAGTAGATTTTAAGCGGGTAGAAGTAACCAAGCGGAGGTTATATGATTGGTGGCTAAAATCAAGACAAAAGTAAAATTTCATAAGTCCTTAGTTAGGTGGCTTGAGCCACCACCCGGTATAAAGGGTTCAGCTGTATCCATCCATCCATTCATCTATCAATCGATCCATCCATCCGTCCGTCCGCCCGTCCGTCCTCCGTCCGTCCGTCCTCCATTCATTCATTCATCCATCCATCCATCCATCCATCCATCCATCCATCCATCCATCCATCCATCCACCCACACCCACCCGCCCACCCATCCATCCATCCATCCATCCATCCATCCATCCATCCATCCATCCATCCATCTTATCCATCCATCCATTCATCCATTCATCCATCCGTCCGTCCGTCCGTCCGTACGTTCAGATATCCATCCATTAATCAATCCATCCATTTTCTTCGTGCTCAAGGTGTTCCAGTCTTCCGGCTTCCTCCTCAGTTTTTCTCTCTGAAATGTCATCCCGGGCCTGATTAGCTTCCTCAGCTGTCATTTCCTCTGCCTGCATGATCTTTGTTTTTGCAGGGCCCAGAGAAATGCCCAACTCTTCGCAAATTCTGAAGAGTTCCTCCACCTGAAAGTTTTCTATCGCGCACAATCGCCTCTTGCAGATTGCCGTTTATTAGAATCCACTTGCACGTGACTACTATCGAGCTGCTGGTATGACGCAGGCAAGCAGTTCTTCCCAAAAGTGCCTTGTTTACTCCCTGAGCAGCAGCTTTTTTTTAACTGCTTCTGCTGGGCTCAAAAAAAAAAGAAAGCTCTGTCCAGTGCTTCACACTGCCCTACACTAGACTACTATAGCCTGTAGCAGGGAAGTCCGACGAACTGAGGGGAAAACATCAAGAACATCATCGCGCCGATGCAGCTGACGCCGCTCGATGTCACCGCTGCATGCAGTGCTGTCAATGGGCATTCCATCGCTGTCAGCACTGCTGAAATTGGGCACCCCAGCCTGTCACCGCTGTTGGGTCTCGTGCATCTCAGCCTGCTGCCACTGCTTCGCAATGCTGAGCGGTGTAAAGGCGACGTTGTTTTAGCGAAATATTCATATAGGGTATGTCACCTTGAACCAAGCGTTAGAAAAGAAGTGGTGTAGGGGAGCTGGGTGAAACTATGACATTGTTTGTTGTGGCGCGGCGCTCCTCAGTGTAATTAAATTTGAATTCCGCTTATTAAGTTATTAGCTAAGATAAACATGCAAATTTTCTAATATTCACATCAGGTTAACCTCCGTTTCGCTAAGTTGTAGAGAGAGAAGGAACCGGTTCACTTTTCCTAGCAACATACAGTCGTGAGCAAATGAGGAGAGACCATGGCTCCGAGTGCGGGAGCAGCCGCTGCGATCTCTAGTCTCTCGCTCGCCGCGATAGTGACGCGAGTGACAACAAACTTCATCCTGCCTCTCGCGCGGGCGCTTATCACGCTTGATTAATTTCTAGTTCGGCGTTCGGCTACTCTGCAGCTGAAGGTCGCGACGGAGGGGAGCGCACATCGCGGAGCGCCTAAAGTCCCTGAAGGGAAAGTAGGGCGAACTGCTCCACTCCTCTCGCGTTTTCGGCGCGCCTTGACGGTTGCGCGTCTATGCCGTGCCTGTATCGGCATGCTGTTGGAAGGAACGCGCGGCTTCCGCTCGACTCCCGAATGATGAGGTGGAGGCGAATACTTCCAGGCGTAAAATGAAACGCACTGTGGATCCTCACTTCGAACACCCCCTTCAAGTAAGAATTAAAAATGTTTGGCCCTTACAGGCAATACATTGCCGTGAGAAATAAACAATCTGAACGTAACAATCAAGTAATAATTAGTGAAGTTGCCATTAAAGGCAGTTACACCAGCAGCTCTTAGAACACGAAGAACCCGGAGGTAGAGGATCTGTAGAGCATGGAGTTCTATCACAAAAACACAGCACGAAGTAACTCGGTCGCTCCGCTGACTGCAATTGTACGATGATGCGCTACGATGGACAGCAAATGTGGTTTTGCGGTTGAAGACAATTGGGTGACCATTGAAGACTACAGGGTGACTCAGAACAATTCGACAATAAATGACGTATGTTGATGTTGATCTTTACTGTAGCCGTAGTAGAACTCGAAAACAGCTAATATGGATGCGATAGCAATAAGCGGTATAGTAATAGTAGTTAGTAAGTAGTAGTAGAAAAATCTTGGTCTTGTGAGGGACCACTTGTCCTTTGTATCATTTCACTGCTAATCCCTTGAAAATTTGTGCGAGTGTGCACCAAATTTTGAAACGAGAATTTTTAGCCTCCAAGTGCGGCGAAGATGCCCTATATTGTCGCGTAGCGATCTTCGCAGGTTTCGTCCGCCAGCTTTTTGAGCAAGCTGAATGTGTTCTTCTCCCGGCGGTGCGACTGTTGCTGTCTTTGTGCTCGCTGCTGTGCAGGGAGCCATTAGAGAGGCTCACACCCTGACATTTGCCAGAGCAGTTTTCTCTCTGGCTCTTTGTAAGCAGGCGTTGTGCGGCCCCCTCCCCGGCTTTGTTCGAATCCTTAGAGTAAAACGCACTGACGCACTGTTAGCTGCCTGCAGGGGGACAATGTCTCTCAAGGCCATGTCCGGGACACCAGAGCGGGCGCGCGGACCTCCCGTGGTTTCCAGGAGAGTCGCGCGAAGTGATTGCTTCGGGCAGCACACTGCCCGGCCGACCAGATGCACCGGAGAAGAGCCGCGAGGCCTGAGGGCGCGGACGGCGGGTCGCGTGGTGCAAACCTCCCAGTCGGTGCACAACGCGACCCGCCTCCCTCTACAAGCTAACCATGCGCTTGTGACTCTAAAGCAAACATTAATATTCCCTTAAAATCAATCAGGCAGTGAGCGGCAAACCTTTGTCCTGGACTAAACGTTTATTTCGCTTTTCGCAGGCACTACAAGCCTTGGCACAGTATCAGCAGGAAAGTCGCTTGTATCTTAAACGGTTGTCACCTTTGCAACTGCTTCTGGTGACTGATCATCTACTCATGTAGATCTCATGAAAGCTGCAGTTTCTACATCACAAACCATTTTTGATTTCATTGGCTCTTGACCTGCGAAAGATGTCCGCCTGGTGCTGCTCACCGATTATTTAAAGGCCGTTAACTTCGTAGTTCTTTGCAGTTAGCGGAAAACCTTTCTCGTGGACGAAACGTTTGCTTCCCTTTTGGCTGGTGAGTGTGGGTTACGCCTGTTGTAATTCATCACTTTTCGGGTTTTGCTGCTGACTGCACCATGTCTTCTTTGTGTACTTCTTGCTCATATGCCATACCGAAAGGTGGGAGATTTATGACTTGTACCTGTGAGGGCCAATTTCACCTAGGGAAAACATGCTCGTCAGTTACTGATAACGCCTACAAGAAGATGACTACCAAAACACGTGAAACATGGAAGTGTCCTTCATGCAAGGGTGATTACTTCAAGCAACCGGACTTAGCATTCAACCCAGGTGATGGTTCGCTCTCGCAGCAAGTCTGCTCTGGGTATCAAACGGGATTCTTAGACAACTGTTTCAGAACTGATGGTGAATATTGAAGAACTATTGTTGGTGAAGGAAAGTAGTGAAATGGTTGCTTCAGCAGTCCAAGACATACAACCCGCTATTGATTTCCTTTCCTCACGTTATGACTGGGTGCTTGTTACAGTGACCACTAATCTGGCTGAGCTTGCAGACCTTGATCACACGTTCAATCGCTGTCTTCAATAGTAGTTTACCAGACGCAGGTGTCTGACAGGTTGTGTGGGGAGATAAATGATCTCGAGCAATATATCAGAAGATGTAACTTCGTGATTCCCGGCCTTCCTGTCAAATGTGATGAAAACCTGCACTAGCTAAACATAACCGATTTTTAACCAGCGGATATCTCAGCAGAACATCGGCTGCCATCTAGAGGCGACTATATTCTACCGATTCTAGTGCAAACTCAGCCAATTTCTGTTAAGCAGAAATAGCTCGGGGCACGGAAGAGACTTCCAGATTTGGTGCAAGACGGTCAATCTCCTCAGCAGATTTTAACGATAACGTGTCTCGGGTTAATCGCGAATTGTTCTGACGAGCAAGATCTCGGGGCAAAGAAAAGGGTTTTCAGCTAGCAAATCACTATTTCGTTTGCTGCTCGTTAATGGACGTTTCCAGCTACCCTGCATTTATGCGCAGCCAGAAAAGGGTATGAGTACTTGATTATAAGCCTCTTGATGAAAGAATAGCACAGTATGACTGGCATTCTTTTATTGACAGTGTGTCCCCTATCGACTTATATGACGGTTTCGTGGAGATTTTTCGTTCACATAAAGCCGAATATTCACGCATAGTGACAGTTAAGCAACAAAATCTAGGCAACAAGTGGATGTCATCTGTAGTACTGGAAGCCATTAAAGAGCAAGATATGCTGTAGGCTCGCCCCTAACTGTTCTGAACTAACACTAAAATTTAAACGTGAACGAAACCGTGTTAATTCCATGATCTGTCTGGCCAAGCGCGACCACTTTGTCTCAGTGTAACGACGCGCGTTTTAAGAGCAAGAAAATATGGCCGCCGGTAAACAATCTGAAAGGAGTGAGCGCTTCTATTTATAATGATACATATTGTAACTGGCATATTCATAAAGAGGAACAGAGCGTTGCGAATGACTAACAACCTATTTTCTCTGGCCTCTGGCGCATCTTGAACACCGCCTACCGACTGTCTTATACCTCCCAGTGTGATGGAATCTGCTTTATTTCCTGTTATTACCGCAAGGGATTTAAGGTGTATACTATTCAGTCTTAACCATAGCAAATGTCCTGGTCATGACGGCCTCAGAGTTTCTTAATTGTGCAGAAATTATGAATCAATTAATGCTGCCCTACTAGTTATTTTTAACAGTATCATTTTCAGTGGTATAATACTGACTTCAATGAAAACTGCTAAAGTTATATTTTTGTCTAAGAGTGGCTCCAGAAACATTATAAATAGTTACCGACGTATCTTTATTCTGCCATGCATTGACCAAATTATTGAAAAGCATCTACTACTTTCCATGACGAACTTTTTGAATACGCACAGTGCTCTATCACCTTTTCAGTACGGCTTCATACCAGAGAACGGAGAAAAAATCTTGAAGATTTCTCTGACGTGCTAAAGTCAGGTTTTCATAAGAATCAAGTCATGCGCTCTCTTTTTCTTGACGTAAGCAAGGCTTCTCATAGCATATGCCACGTTCTTTTGCTTGATAAACTTTCTGCGCTGAGATTTGGAGGTTCGTTTTTGCAATTGCTTACTAACCTTTTGCAAGATAGGCGCCAATTTGTGTCGATTTCAAGATTCCATAGCAATTTCACGGCAATTACATCCGGAGTCCTCCAAGGTTCTATGTTAAGTGCTTTGTGATTCAGCCTGTACATAAACCATTTTGCTAACAATGTGCCTGTTGTATTGTCCTAATGTGCTGACGACATTGTTATTGTTTCACGCTCAAAAAAATACACTGATGCAGTTACAGCATTACAGATGGCAGCTATTAAAGCCATGGACTAGTTTAAGTTTAACCTTATTAATGTTAATACTTCTAAAATGAAACATGTTTTCATAACCCACTAAAACAATTTGAGTTGAGTCATCCTATTTATGTGCATACTTCCTCCTGTTTTCATTGTAACTGTGTGCCAGTAAATATGCTCAGTCGGTGAGATATTTTGGCCTGATCTTCGACAGGGATCTCTTCTGGAACTCGCAATTTTTTTTTGTTTGCCAAAGACTTCGTGCTCTATCGTGGGTGCTTTGTAATATTTGATATTTTATGCCTTTTTCTGTGCGTAAATGTATTGCACATGCTCTAGCCTCTAGTGTGCTTAGATGTGGAATCACTGTTTATGGTCTCTCCGCGGTTCTCCGGCAGCACGGGGTGAATTCACTTTTGCGTTCACTTCTGAAGAATATTGCCTTGAACCTGTCCATCGGTAATGACATTGAAATATTTAAAAGACTAAAACTTGTAAGTTTTAACAATTTCTTAACAGAAACTATTCTTCTAAAGCACTTCTGGCAAAGTCATTTAACCATTCTATATGTTCTTGCACGTGATTTATGACCAAAATAACGTTACTGCATTCCTCGCTCCTCCACCCAGTACGGAAAGCACACACGTGAATACTATAAGCCTGCCTGTTTGAATAGTTTGCCGCCTAGTATATACGGCAACTAAAGACACCCTGAAAAAAAATTGCGGTATTATTTCGTCTAATCTTACTGTTTTAATTTAAAATTACTGGCATCCCCTTGGTGTTGTAATAGTTATGTCTCTATATTTGTCTCTCTGCGCTGTCAAGTTTTTTTCTCGTTCGTTGAAGCGTCTTTGTTTTTCCTTTTTGTCAATGTTGGCGGCCTGCCAGGCGCTGCCACTCAAAGCCTTTGAGGCTTTGGTAGGCCTGATTTATGGTTTATGAAAATTGACATGAATAAAAGTGCCATCCATCCATCCGTCCATCCATCCATCCAACCACTCATACATCCAATCATCCATCCATCCATCCGTCCGTCCGTCCGTCCGTCCGTCCATCCATCCATCCATCCATCCATCCATCCATCTATCCATCCATCCGTCCGTCCGTTCGTCCGTCCGTCCGTCCGTTCATCCATCTATCCATCCACCCGTCCATCCATCCGACCATCCGTCCATCCGTCCATATACCCATCCCTCCATCCATCCACACATCCATCCATCCATCCATCCATCCATCCGTCCGTCCGTCCGTCCGTCCGTTCGTTCGTTCGTTCGTTCGTCCGTCCGTCCGTCCGTCCGTCCGTCCATCCATCTGTCCATCCATCCATCCGTCTGTCCGTCCATCCATCCATCCATTCACACTGGACGTTGGTTCAATGTTTACGACAAGAAAAATACTTTTCTTCTGCAAGACGAGAAGCTTGTTCATATTTCTTTTAGTTGGTAATGCCATACCAGTGTACTGTAGTTAATATGGGAAAGGAATAGAGCGTAGTATATTTGTAGCGTTGCGCTTGTGGGAACAAATGTGAGGTAGCGTGACATTACGCCAGTAACAGCAGACAGTTTTCTAGAGATCTAAACAAAATGAGCGTCCCATTTAAGATGGGCAGAAAAATACACACAAAGAACCTTATGCTCGGTGACTATTTCTATATGCTTGTCTTGAAAAATGAATGAATTCACAGGAGGAATTGCTTTATTCTGAGGATAAAAAATAACAGCTTTGGATTTAGTTGGGTTTACTTTGATTTTATTTGATTTAGTCCATGTCGGTAGTTTAGTAAGGATATCATTGCATTTTAACTCTGGTGTGCTAATATCACTCCAAAAAATAACTAAGGCACTATCATCAGCATAGATTACGAATTTTACTGTGATGTCGATATTTGCGATATCATTGATAATGGTATTAAATAAAAGCGGCCCCAATATACTTCCTTGTGGCACCCCACGTGCAATTGGTAAGAAAGACGACCTTTGGTTGTTAATACACATGCACTCGTGCCTATTTTCCAAGTAGGATTTAACTAAAGCCAAAGCTGTACCACGAATTCCATATGATGAAAGCTTAGTAATGAAAATACTGTGATCAGTGAAGTCAAACGCTTTACTAAAATCGAGGAAAATTCAGGCTGTCAATAAATTATTATTATTTTCAGAAATTATTTTTTTCAGGGCTAACAAGGCGGCTTCAGTCGACCGCCCCTTCCTAAATCCATACTCTGTGTTTGTCAAAAGACTGTGTTTATCATAAACGTTTGTAGTGCGAGAAAGAATTTTTTTTCCAATCCCTTCGATCATGAAGTTTATCCTCCTGAAAACGATCGGTTTTAATATCTAGTTCGCGATTACGAATTTTTTCTGTTAGTCGTTTGTGAGGTACATGATCAAAGGCCTTCGAAAAATCTGTAAGGACACCGTTCACAACAAGGAAAAGTGGCATGAAGTAAGAAGGTCTGTTACCAACTCGTAAAACTGCGTTGGGCATGGAAGCTTCGGACGAAAGTGGAGCTCGTTGTTTACCAGCAAATGATTTTGTTTCAGATGGGCCATAATATGGGTTCTGAGAATGTGCTCAAGCAGTTCATAACTAACTGAGTGCGCGAAATAGGCCAGTAGTTGCTTGAAATAGGATTATCACAGGACTTAAGCATTGGCAGAACCTGAGATGTTTTTCAGTCTGCAAGAATCAAGTGACTTGAAATATTAGGCAATGTATAAGTGCTAAGAAATGACTGGTTAGCATAAAAAAATTTGCGTTGGCGCCATTTGGTCTTGGGCTGGTTTTAAAAGGCAAGCGGTCAGTAGCACGTTTTAAGTCCTGTGCACTGATGATACCAGAAAAGGAAACCGGAATAAGTATACTCCGGCGTAATATCTATTGAACTGCTTGGCGCATTCTTCTGATGGCATTCGTCTGCACCTAACGCAGGTAGAATCAACTGATTTTGCTTTCGGTTTGCTACATTCCACAACTTTTCCTTGCTCATTTTTTAGAGGTTGATTATAGCGCAATTAAACAGTTGTGTTTTGCTTCAATAATTGTTCTTTTTGTTTTTTTAGATTTCTTTGTACTTGTGCTGCTAGTTTTGACGCACATTTTAGCGACTCGCTTTCCTATCATACCCAAAAATTCTGGACAAAAAGAATTTTGAGCAGGAAACTACTTATGAACTCAGTTTTTTATATAATGCAAGATTTAACTATCGCAATCAATATATCAGCACAGCACTCTACGGCAGTTTTGTAGTTTTTTGCTATTAACATTTTTGCTGCCGTCAAAGGTGGTCCCCATTTTTTTCCTATGGCAGTCTTAACTGTTCAATGCGATCCATGGATACATTGCAAAAGGAAGATTTTGCTACATAGCGGAAGAGTGAACCATTACCTTCGATGTTTCAATAACAGTGAGAATTTTCCAATTATCTAAAATTTTGTCCATGAATGTGAGACATGATAGCCTTTTCCTCCTGTAGGCACCTTTGATTGCACGGGTCGCTTATACGTGATGTTACTGAAGATTTAGGAACACATGAACCTTCGATATATTTCTAGTATATCGCGAAATAAGCACCAGTTAAGTAGTCGGGGGTTTGACGGCATACCGTCTGGTCAGGAAAATCATGGTGACAAGGATTCCTGGTCACTGAGCAAAGTAAAAAAATAGGGAACAAGGGAGCCGTAGTGCTCCCGAAACGTATTTTCATCTTTTGACTTTGGCCAGTGCGGCTCGTGAATCTTGACTGAAACTCACCTACGAAATTTTACAACATTTGGTCCATTCTTTACCTGAGCGCCTGTAGTTGGGTATTTGCATTGCTATTTTTCGTATCAGTGCGTGGTAGGGAGAACAAAAAATGCTCGATGCTGTGATTACTGATCTGTACAAGAATTTGATGTATGCCAGATCCGGATTTATTGTCAGGATGATGTCTTATGCGTGTTTACCGCAAGTGATTTCATGCACTGCCTGGGATGATAATAGCGAATGCAGTGAAGAAAACGGACGTGCCGAGCGCGATAATTCTGACAGTCAACTGAGGATGTGCTCCAAACTTTGACTGGATAGTTAAAATTCACGTATATTATCAGGAAACATCGTGGAAACTTCATGATTTGTTCTCTTCTCTTGCAATCATTGAAAGGGTGGGTGAATTTAGATGGGCTATCTCGCGGCCCGTAATAGGCACCAATGGCACAAGGAACGTGGCAAAAATGAGCAGAAACCCAGACAATTTCAAGAGGAGAGGTCATTTCTCGTCTAGACGCAATCCTGTCCAAAGGATTGCTTTAAGTGTTTATATATAACACTTACGGGCCAGCATCAGTCAGTGGCCTCCTCAAAAAAGCGGTTTACCCTCTATTCCTAGCAGAAATCGCATATGTCGCTTAAAGTTTTTCTATCAATTAATTAATAATAATTTCAAAGTTGACACTTCCAATATGCTTGCTTATTCCTCGAAGTACCAAACTATAAATAGCTATTCTCTATCCATAACACCATTAAATTCGCGAGTTAAATGTTTTAAATATTCCTTTTTTCCTAGGACCATCACTGACTGCAATAACTTCACGGATGATGTTGTCAGGCAGACATCATTACATTCATTCCAAGAGCATTTGCATTTATTGTTGTTAATTGACCTTGTCGCTGTATTTTCTTGTGGAATTTCTATGTGCAATTCTGTTTTCTTTGTAATTCTGTATATTAACACAATGTTCCCACCTGCTATGATCTTGTGTACAAGATCGCAGTATTCATAAATAAAAATAAAAAATAAAAGGAAAAGCAGAAATGTCGATGGGAATGTTGGAAAGTGAGGTTCCCGTTTCACCAAGGATATCGGTGGAGCGCGTGTGTATTATTGCTTTTAAAGCCTCAGCCCCATGAAATATGCTGCACAAGTCCGCTAAGAGCAGGTAGATCAGAGCGGTTGTGGCAGTTTTCTTTCACTGTTTAGCATGCCGTAACTGAGAGCTTAGCTCGTGGGGCGGGAGGGGGGGGGGAGGGAGTACGAATAACTTTAGCGTCTGCATTGCTGAGCGCGTGCGACCTCGCCGCAGGAGGGATGCAAAGCGCATCGCTCCTTCCGCTGATAAACGCCTTCGCGTGTTCTAATACTACGGTACCGCCAGCTGCCTGGCGGCTTATCTTAGAGCTAACAGCGCGCTGTCGCCGAGTGGCTTTCTTGATATCCGCCAGTTTCATTAAGCCCTTGATAGAGTGCGGACACTAAAACTTCGGTATCTGCTGCCTGGCCAAAAAGTGGTGCAGAAGATTTGACACCGTAGGCGGGAGTGAGAAATATCTCATCAATGGATGCACACAATTCGAGCAATTAGCAAAAAAGATAACAAAAGGATACGAGAAGCGTCAGTGACGCAAGAAACCAGAACGATGTAGATAAACACTTGCTATATAACTGCCCTAAAATGAATATGATTGTCCATTGTGAGTTATAAACACTTGCTATATAACTGCCCTAAAATGAATATGATTGTCCATTGTGAGTTTCTTAACGTCGTCAAGTGGCACAGCCTATCAAAGCAGCTGCAGGGAAGGGCTATGGCTTGATTTATTTTAGACCATTTGAGGTCTAATAACTTGCGCAGACATAGCCCAGCAAACGTGCGTTTTTCCTTTTCGCCTCCATCAAAACCGGCCGCCACGGCAAGAATGAAACCCACCACCTCTAGATGAGCAGCGTAACGCCAACTGGCTGGTTGAGCAAAAAAAAAAAATACTCCGACATAAGCTTAAATGCTTTTGATCATATTACACGGCACAAGGGTGGGGAACTGAGATGAGATGGCGCCAAGCGCATTGCAGCAATAGATTGTCGTCCGGGGCAGCTGTTTTTAGCAACATGTCTCTAAAAATATTTTTCATTCGCGCAAAATGTTTGCGTCCATGAATAGAGACATAATATATCCTTGAGTTTGCCAAGATAATCATGATTACATGTAGACTACGAAAATCTATTTTCTTGTGTGAGAAATAAAAATTCCCGGGGTACTTGTGAAACTTTGGTGTTGGTATTGCGAAAACATTTCCATTCTATTCCAATTCATTTCTAATTGCATTTGAATTTCTTTACAATTCTATTGCATTCTAAAGAAAGGTAAACCAGCGAAAAACACAGGACAAAGGAAGAAAGTGATATAGAACGCGCTTCTTCCTTCGCTCTTCCGTTTTCTTCCTTCGTCCCGTGTTTTGAGCTGGTATACCTTTCCTTACAATGTTGTACCAACTTGCTCGAGCTCCTGCCTTGACATCTATCGCATACCTTTGAGTTGGTGCATTTTCAAGTAATAGTGCAAACTATTAGTGGTTATCATTTCGTATCTCCCACTTTTGATGACATCACGCTTTTTCGATCAGGCGCGAGTTTGATAACGCCACCATTTTTTGAATGATGCCGGCTTTTAGTGCGGATGAGCCATTTAATGCTTTCGTATTGATAATAGCACTCTCTGGACATTGAGTGTTACTTAAACGGCCGCTCGATCTGCCGTAGGTGCAGTCCACCCTGCCGGCGACGACGAAAGTTACTTATTGGCCGTGGCGGTCACCATTGGTGAAGGCAGCTACCAAGAGCACCTAAGGAAAGAAGTAATAGGCGTATACGCTCTTTGGGAGACACATCTGAGGCATCTAGAAGACCTATCGGTTATTAATGTCTACGTCTGGGAGCCGTGCAGTCGAACAAGAACGGAGGAAAAAGGGGAGAAGTTGGTAACGCTTTACATCAAGGAACAAATTCACTCCAACGCACCATACCCAGATTTAGGGAACCCTACTTCAAGCCGCCGCGGAAGGCGTGTTCGGGATGCCTTCGCGGATGAGTTGCTTATTCTTCTAAACCATCGCTGTTCACCAGCGCGGGATGTACGTGAGAGTCACAGTGCCACATATGCTCCTGATCTGACCTGGCGGTCGGGCCCGGCGCTCCTAGTGGCACCTCAAGCCTGACTGCTGGAGGAGTGACAACCGCCCAATCATCATCGGCATCTACACACTAAACACGAATGACACGAGATGGAAGGTTTATCGCTGTTCGTCCGCTTTAAAACACCGCATCGCCAGACGAGAACACCGGTAAAACGGTGCACATGATATCATAAACACCGAAGCAACACCAGCTACAACTGACGGTGTGCTAACGATGTCCGCAATCGTTCATCAGCTGTCTCTAACGAAGTGGTTGTCGCCATCCGAAACCTTCCGAACGGTGTAGAAAAAAACACCGTATGGCAACTGAGACGGGGAATTCGTATTCCTGCTGCTGTTCACAAGAACGCGCCAGTGGAACTGTGTACTTTTTATCTGTTTCGCTTAGTTCCGGAACGAAGCAGCAAGTTTTGGTTTCGGTCGAGATGCAATCGACAGCAGGCGGCGCAAAGGATCAGAAGACGGTGAGAGAGTCGTGAGTGGGGACGCTGAGACTGTGAGCGACGTAGGCGCTAGGCCTAGCAGCGCCAGCGGGGCCGTCTCGGATTGCGTCGCAGAATTGAGCGCGGCGGGTTGTCTGCAGCCTCTCTTGGAACGGATATCGTGAGCGGCGACTTCACGCTTGACACTGCTCCTTTTCGATGATCGACGGGGAAAGGAAAGATGGATGCTTAACCGAGTTCACTGAAGTGGATATCGTAAACGACGGCTGTGCTTCCCCTCGCTCTGGCTTGCGAATGGCGCTATGGCGCCGTTTTGAGCGAATTGAGACACGCGCTGGCTTTTCCGGGCCCATGGCCAGCGGGAGAGAAATTTCTACCTCGACACTGCTGCCCGGAAGGATATTTTTGAATCCCTGCCGTCTCACATCCGTCTCGCCGTCATGGTAAGTGATTTTGCGTCTTAAATATCGTTGTACGATAAAGACGTGAGGAGTCTTGTGTGGAGCGCTGAAGCACTGTGCTGCGGAATGGAGCAAAACATTAGCGCAGTTTTCTTAACGACGCGCTGCCAGTGTATGGGTTGTTTTATATGACTATGGGCCAGCGCTTGAGCACCAGCATTGTCAATCAATCCCACTGCCTGCGATATAAGTTCGCCTTCATTCCGCAAAGCACCGCACGAGCGCTCTGTACAAGTCTGCTTGCGTCTGCACTGAAGTACACTTTGCAAGCGGCTGTAAGGTTTCGGCATTTTTATTTTAGTGCCCTCTGAAGCATTTGTGTAATTTTAGTTTGGAAATGTGCAGCATTTTTGGCCACTCTTAATTTCATGCATGTTCGCAGAACAAGGTATGCGCCATCGCTATTAACATAAAAAACATCAGGTTGATTTTTCTAAAATGCCATGGTTCCCCACAAAAAACACAATTTTGCTTATCATGCGCGTCGCAGCAAATGTATGTGCTCAAAGCTTCTGAAGTGCATACTTGTATTCTGCCGTCATAGATTCGGCCGCCACATTTAGAATTCCAATCTGATTATTTGTTGCTTTCAGTCAATGGCGCAATCTCTTTGTCACTGGAACACGAGTGAAAGCGAGAAAGCAACGGCTGTCAGTTCTTGCCTTATGTTCTGCGGTTCGTTGCGGCATAACTTCGATGGCTGCAGTATAAACGTGCTGTCACTATTTGTGAAAATATAACAGCTGCTTTAATTTCAAAGCATCACATACTTCATTGCCTTGCTCACCTATCATTATTGGAGTCAGTAATTCGGACGACATACATTTTATGCATAATGATTTGTTTGGTATCAAACCTGACTGGACGTTGTTCAATACAGGTTCTAATCTATGAAGAACTCCAAGGTTGCATCAGTTTAATCTACAAGCAGTACCAAACAGTTCAAAGTTAAGTCGCAGAGAAAGATGCCCCCTGCAACACTTGTAGGTATTTTTGTGCAAATTATTGGTGAACATAGGCAGGAACTGAAATTTTTGTACGAAAATAGCAGCTCAGTATTTATCTGAGCATCTGATGACTACCTTTTAGGCACATAATTTACTCAAATTTAGGCATTGAAGTCACGAGCCATAGCAAAGCTTGGGTTTTGTGATTTTTTAGAATGGGGCTGGCACAAAGCCCTGGTGTATTGTTATCTTGCAAAGAGGCGGGATACAAACATTGACAGTAAGGAGCTGCGGACCCCCAAGTAATTTTCTTTAAAATTCAGGCATAGTTACTTGTGCAATTAAAAAAAAGACAATAGTAGGAATAAGGAGCCAGTGTAACTGCTGCAGCTATGCTCAGTTCTGAAAATTGAGTACTTTCAAGACTAAACCAGATACAGCGTACTGACACGCTGCTATTTTGGGATTTGCATTGCTACTGTCTCACTTTCACGTGTGTTCACTACCACTCTTTTCAAATAACCAATAGTCCAATGTTGAGAAAGTTGTGGTTTCTTTAGACTTGCACGAAACTATGGAGAGGCGATCACCATTATTTGCTTTTGCGACTGTGGTTTTTTCATTTTATTGACAAATGGTAATGAGGTCTGGATACGGTGCAGCCATTTTTTATTTTCAGTTGGAAAAGTGTGTTTTGTGTTGTAGTCTTAGATGGCATCCAATCATTGTGGAGTGCTAGTTCACAAGCTGTGTATATTGGTGATATACACTTTGAACAACACCTTACCAGTTTTGTATTTTTAGGTCTTCATTATACACATGCAAATATAATTCATGGGGAGGTCTGATTGTTGCTTCCCGGGCTGCTATTGGTGCTCAAAATGTGATTCCGTAGAGAACATTTGCTTTTTCGATGCTCAGCAAAAATTCCTGTAGTCGCCATATGTATCAAATGAAACGGATAAAGCAAGAGTGGTAGCTTTCGTGTGCAGCTGTACCTTTCGAATACGCACTTTTTATCACGCTCCCTTATGAGCAGTGGCTCTCCATTGTTTCTTTAGCCTCTAGTTCGATTACAGTTAGGCTGTTGCTGCACTGGTTGCAATTAAATGAGATTGAGCAGCTCAGTTGTCTTATAGCTAGAATATGGTTTTCAAATCTTTGGCAGGGAGGCCATTGCAGCATTTTGTTCAACTTTTGCATAGTTGTGGTGGCCCACTAAATGTGATCATGGCTCTAATGGACAAATCATATGTACAGTCGCACCTCTGTAATATGGACACTTATTTCCGAGCAAAATTCTCGCAAAGTGATTCATCCATACTAACGAATCATGAATGAAAACGTTTTGATACAAAACTTGTCACCAAGGCCTCCTGCACATAGTGGTGGGAAATGAAGTTGAAGCTAGACAATGTGTATAGCTCCAAGTACATTAGCCTGGTTACCATTATCTTAAAAATCGGTCAGTGACATGTTTGAACCTCGCATTTCGTTGACTTTATGCTTGAAAAAATTGGGTTGAGCATGGTTTTCTATGTAAAATTTCTCACTTTGAGGAGGGGAGACCACCCCCTCATGAATTCATCCCTAGGATAGTGTAGTCATAATGTGCATTATACTGAAATGCAACAGTATTTTTTTCACTTCTACAAGTGTTTGAAATGTCAGTGATATTTTGTTTTTAATTTTGCAGGACCAAGCACTTACAGCATGCCTCCTCACCTATCAAGGCGCAGTTTTCCTGTTCATTGGCCATCACCCTGTAGTGAAAACCTCATCGCTTCTGTGGAGATTCTGCTGTTTGCAGCCTTCTGGGTGTTCCGTTTGGAAAATCTAAAGAAGGCTCTCTGTCTGTTGACCTTTTTTGAGAGTGCTTTTATATACTTAGCTTAAAATAAACCACTCTTCGATGGTTTTGAGCTCATCAGTTTTTAAAAACCACTTTGTCTTTCCTTCACAGCGGCCTCTTCTATTTGCCTGTACATGTTTTACATGTCTAGTTGTTTAGTACTGTTTCGAATACTGGTAGTGGAACACAAACTGTGCTGCTATAACTTATCAATGCTAACATGATACAGTTGGCCAGAGCGAAGAAAAAGGAAAACAATATCAGCATGAATCTGTGAGAAAACTCATGTATAGCCTTTGTCAAAAAGTACAGAGCCAAAGGGTTGGTCTTCTAAGCCGTGTAATAAGGTCTCTGAGCATCCATGGATGTCCAACATTCACGGTGGTCAGGGCAAGATTTTCTGTACCTTCAAGAAATCTGGAATGCTAGAGATGCACAACAAGGGTCAGATGCGAATTCCTTGGGCTCTGAACTTCGACAAATGCTGTACTCGCATTATGTGACAGCATGGAAAGACATGACAAACAGGAACAGCAACATTTCGTTGACCCTAAGAATCATCACCCCACTGGTTTCTTGTCCCTGCATGGGCTAATCATGGTTTTCATCTTTTTGCATCTAGCTCAGACAGCTTCCTGGGATCACTGTCAGCATTTTTAATTTTTTATGTTTCTTTAATAGACTTCCCGTTCTGCCAAATGACATATTTGCTAGCATTTATACCTATCCTTTAATTAGAAAAAAATAATGGTGATAATGGATTTGGCGAACAATTAAGTTTTCAAGCAAATATGTGCTTAGACACAGGTCTTCAGAAATTCCATTACATATTTATTCACACAGTTACTAGTCCTTAGTCTGATCAGTTGCCATGGGAACTTTTGTGGAATTTTTCTTCACTTCGTCCTAAAGTGAAGGTGATGAATGCCTTTCTCCCGATCAAACAGAATGCATGTGTCCTTAGCGCTTTGACCTTAGCCCATGTGTTTTTGCTTTGCTTGTAGTGCGCACAGTCACGTAATACCAGGTTGACTAATTCCTTGTGTTCCAACATTAGTCATTACTTGTTAGCTAGATTGAAAAGCATGTGTGCATGTGTTTCTGTATTTAATTTTTTCCGTATAAGTTATGAGTGGTGCATTTTATTTGCGACAGGCTCCTTCAAATGGGTGGCTAACATATCTTTCGGGGCACATAAACTTTCTCTAGAGCATAGGCCTCCATATATTGAGTGTAAAGTTTTGATTTGTGTCCTTTTTATATGATTGTGTGTTAAATTGAATGTATCGTATATGTTTTCAAAAGTTATGTTCATCTTATTTGTTTCTCAAGAACAAACACAAACATTAGAGGTTGGATACCTGTGATATTTTACTGTAGATTTAGTGCGCTGCTTTAGGATGTCTGTATAGTATTTCTTTTACTGTAGTTTGTAATCTGCATCTTGAAGTTAGCCACTTAGAATTAGCCACAGGGAAGTGCCTGGAGCATAATATTTTTTTTAGCTAATCTTATCTGACAGCACCAGTTAGCCTGAAGTGTAGCAAAGAAGTTTTCAAGTCAACACTGCATTGTTTTTCAACATTTGCTATTGTATCGTTTTGATTACTTTTAGGTGCTGATTTCAAGTTAGTCCCTATCTCTAATACCTGTCCAAGAGCTGTGGATTCAAATGTTGTTTATTGTCCTACATTTAAAGAATAAAATTGTAATATGCAGATCTTTGTGACCTTTTCTTTACTTTACGCAGGCTCTCAATTTCTTTTCAGTTGAATAAGCTTGACATGTTAAGCAGCCTTTTAATGCTGCTGGTGTTATTTCAGATATGTGTGTAGGTTAGTTACTGACATTTGTGATAATCCAGTGCTATTTGTAGCGGTGGTCTGGGTAATTCAGTATTTTGAACATCCAATGGAATGAATAAGTCGCATGCACAAGTTAAATTGCGAACAGTGTTTTGAGGACATGCTAGTAACAATGTTCTCTAAAGTGCTTAAAACTGCACTCTGGGAAAAAAAATGTCTAACAAACTTACACAGCTACCTTGCTCTATGAAGGTAAAATCCAAGAACTATATCTTTGTTTGAAAATAAAACCGCGGAGCACAAGCTATATGCAATATTTTTGTGTAATCCTTACGGCGAATCCTTCTGCTTTTATCGACTTTGAGGACTTATAGACTGGATGAAAATAGTGCTCGTAAAATATTTTCAATGCGCGAGTGGAGCACGGAATTCAAAATTTTCTTTAAAAAGGCCCATTATGGACAGAAAAAATGAGAGTAATGAACGGATTTTAAGGATATAATATAGAAACGCATTCTTTTTAAAAACTTATAAAGGCAGAGCGATGGCAAACAATATTTGTTCAATGTGGAGCTGCCCGCAAGTGGCTTGTGCACCATTCAGGTTCTTTAATTTCATGGATTCGGTTTTTGAACCACAGTGAAGAAATGGTATACTTTCACGAGAAGAAAAATGTTGCAGGAATTTGGCACGTAGATTCGTTACCACGGTCTTGTTTTCAGTTTCGTTGCCTGTCGTCTCCCCAACTCTGCTTTTCTTGCCCATTGCGAACCACCCCGTCAAGATACTTTCGGCTAGCGCCGGAGCCATGGTTTGTCTATTTTTCGCAGGACTGCCGCACACACAGCGGAGTCAGATTAAAGACGTTTCCTTGCCACCACCGCTGGTCTCGTTTTGTTTCCGCGATGTACGGCAGTACGCTGCGACGTGACTGGGACGTCGTGTGTATGCATGGCGCCACGATCGTGCAACGCAGGCATCCAGGAGGAGGTGAAGACAGCGGTCCGGTGCACTTTGTATCCAGCGTTTTTGCCGTTCCTTACAGTACTACTTCGTAACGGCAAGGACGGAACTTGGCTGGTTGTTATATCTCAACATTGAAGTTTGATTAAGCTTTGTTCATTGCTACAAAGCGCATTCGAACCTGATTATTGTGATTAACGAACGAGCACCGTTCCGCCCTTATAGTTAGCAGTTCTAGTAGCCGTGTAAGAAAGCAAAAATGCAATATAGAAAAACGGAGCGCTGTCATCACCTCCTCCTCCTTGATGCCGGCGTTGAAAAATCTTGGCGCCTGCATAAACACGACACCGCAGCCACCGCTCAGCGTATTGCCGCGGTTGAAACCTCCCATTGCTAACCGGGAGTGTATCGTATATTTTGGTGTAAAAATCTACACAAAATATACTCTTGAAAGACATAAGCGCGCAAACTGGCAACACGGACAAGGAAGGGAACAGGACGAGCGCTACACTTTCAACATGGTTTATTCAGGGAAGAGCGTATATATAGCCTCTGACCTTATCCATGCTCTTAATCTCAATTTGATAAACATCTACCTTTCACAGATATGCATCAAGGAACATCATTTCACTGTGCCGTATAATAACCGAGGTATCACTGATGCAATTGTCCCCTCGTTTTTTGATATAAAAGGCTTCCACGAGCTCACGTTCGGTCTTATCACGGCTTTTCAGTAGCACTTTGCATTCAGGCAGTCGGGGCTTGCAGACTATACGTTTCTCTTTCGAGCATGCTTGGCAGTGGTCTGGAAGATGGGCTCCTTTCTTATTCAAAGAATTCTTGTGTTCAAGCAAGCGCTCATTAAGACACCGGCCGGTCTGTCCAACGTACACCTTCCCGCATGTAAGCGGGAACTCGTACACCACTCCTTTCTTGCAGCCAACAAGTGGCGTTCGGTGTCTGATGGCGCACTCTTGCATTTCCTTTCTCCCAATACGCGAGCACATTCCGGCTAGTTTTCGCGGCGCTGAAAATACCACGTTTACGCCGTACTTATTGGCCACCTTCTTGAGGTTATGAGAGGTGTGGTGTACGTAAGGTACAACTTCCGGCCTTTCCAGCCTTTTTTCTTGAGGTCTGTCGTTTTCATTGCTGCCCTTCAGCTTTTTCAGCAAGGTCTGCGTCACGGAGAGAGCCAGGAAAGCCGGGAAGCCTGCATTCTGCAACCTGGACACCTGAGATGCAAAGCTGGCGTGCATGGCATGGTGGCAGGACTTCTTTAGTGCGGACGCTAGGCACTGGAAAGCGATAGCCCTCTTAACGGTCTTAGAATGGTTTTAATGAAATGGCAACAAATCTTTCTTGGCGCGTGGACAGTATCTCCAGCAAACATGTGAAGGGTGAAAGGTTAGGGTGAGGTCTAAAAGCGCTCGTCCTGTTCCCTTCCTTGTCCGTGTTGCCAGTTTGCGCTCTTATGTCTTTCACGAATATGCACCAACAAGCCCAGTTGCAAGTACTTCTTAAAATATACTCTCATTGTCAACCGCAAGTGCTTCGTATTTTTTGGTGTAAAAATCTACACCCAATCTGCTCCCTTCGCCAACGGTAAGACCTCCGTATTTTTTGGTGTTGAAATCTACCCCAAGTCTAACGGTGTATATCGAACCTCGATTTGGGAGGACGCTAGAGGACAAGCCAAAAACACCCATCTGGGCTGATTTGTGTTTAGTGTGTATCCATCACGTGCTCACTGGTTACGTCAAGAGTTCCTTATGGTAAAATGGGATAGTTTTCTCACTATTCTTCAGGATCTCTTTGCGAAGTCCTGATATCGGTTCCAGGTATCAGTCTGCTCAACTTGTGGGCTTCTCGCCGACAGGCCGTGCTGGCAGCCTCACGCAATCCCACATCAGCAAAGGCACGTATAAGACTTAACTATATAACTGCTAAGGCTCACAGATATGAACGCGATCTCTCGCGACGGCGGTTGTATGCCTGATGTGAGCAGTTTTCGACACTGTTGTCGAATCAATCTCTGTGATGAATTTCTCGTGCTATGGAACAAGGTCACCCTCGCCCCGACGCAGCTACCACCTCATGCTTCGCAGCTAACTTTTCTCCGGATGATGTCGCCAGAGAAGCGGCAGGGGAAGTTTTTTCCAAAATATGATGCGTTGCCCCCCTCAGCTACCACTTCTAACTTTTGCCGGGATTCCAGCACACGTATACAAATTGACATCAGGAGCCAACGCATAGGGATTGGAGTCCTTTTTTTTTCGCCTGAGTTGCTTGCAGCAATAGATGAGGCTAAACGGTAGACATCATCCGGTACGGATGCCATCTCATACGAGGTGTACGAGAACCGGAGTTGCACAGTCCTCCCTAAACTTCTTTACACCCTTAACGAAGCATGGAAAAACGACTCAGTACCTGAGTTCATTTTGGGTGGAAAAAACAGCGCGAAAGGGACGGAAGACAAAGAAGAAGGAAACCACAAGGTTTCCTTCTTCTTTGTCTGCCGTCCCTTTCGCGCTGTTTTTTCCACCCAATATGAACGCATACCAACTCGCCCAACTTTCCATTCTACTCAGTACCTGAGACTTGGAAATTTGCAATGTGAACCCAATTCCAAAACCAGGGTAGCCTCCAACGCACCTTGGCAACTTCCGGCCTATTCCCCTAATGTCAACTCTGTGCAAGCTTAAAGAGCAAATATTAGCCCCATGGCTGCCGAGAGCACCACGGCTGGCTTCTACCACCCCACCAAAATCGGCTTCCGTCCATTCTTCGGTACAGAAGATGGTTTGGCTGTCCTAGCGTCGCAAGGTTTGTCATCAACCCGCAGTCACAATGTAGTACGTACCGTATTCGCCGCGGATATCGAAAATACTCACGATAACATAATTCATGCAGCCATTCTAAACTCGCTTGACATGCTGAATTTCTCTCTTCAAGTTAGCAGTCTTATAGAATCCTTCACTGAAGGCAGAAGATTTGCCATACGCCTCAGTGGTGACCTCATATTATCATTTGTCTTTGTTCGTGGTGTACCACAGGACTCGGTACTGTCATCAAAGTTGTTTGATATCGCCTTCATTTACATTGCATGGCGCTTACATGATGTCCCGGATGCGAAATTTATACTGTACGCTGGTGACATCACGGTATGGAGCCCTCAACATGGCCTGCTGTCTCAAGCGGCGGCGCTACAGTCAGCCTTAGATATTATCGCCAATTATGCTATGTCTTTCGGACTACAGCTTTCGGTGAGCATAACTACGTTCACGCTAGTGGCCAAAGGCTGGGGACGTCATGAATTTACTGCAACGCCAATCCGTCTCCAACTATCTGCAACGTCACTTCAAGAATGTTCGAAACTGAACATTCTGGGTTGCTCGATCCATTAGTCCGGAGCGGGCTGTGCCTGGCTCTTTCAGGGTAAAAAGAAGGCGATGCAGACTTTGGGGCTAATCAGACGTATTGCGCTCAAAACCGGTCGCGCGCGCTCCCACTTCGAACGACATTTGGTGAGAGCGATTTTGCAACCGCGCCTCATTGCCCAACTACATTTACGATCGACAGTCAACCAGGGCTCAGTGGTATCGTCAGGAAGCCGTCAATAGAGAGGCTAGGGGAACCATCACTTGTCTTCCCCGCGGAACTTGACGACCCGCCTTTTGCTTCAGTCATCATTCATTCAAACGGCGCCTGTTACTATGAACCAGAAGGAAGGGACGATGCCACCCCTGCACATGCAATCATTACGTCATATTTTGCGCATTTAAATTTTGACAGCTTCCCATTTCAGCCTCAATGTGAGCAAGGAATCTGTACGAGTCCCGAAACGTCAAAATGTTTTACATGGACTTTATCAGCGACTGTTACACTTTTACTTCTAGATCTGAATGGAAAGGCGCAAGCTGACGTGTTTAAAGCAGAAACATGTGACTGCTACAAACCGCAGACTTTCGCCGCCATAAAGTAGACGTGAAAGTGAAACAATGAAATCGATATGCAGCTCGACACTGTGAAGCGGCTGCTGGCGGTGTATCATCCATTTTAATTTATTGTGAGCCATCAGCTTTGGAATGGCAAGTATAGCTGGCGCTCTGTTACTCTGAAGGGAAGCTTTGCTCGACTTGGAGGGAAAAAGAGCGCTGAGATTTTGTAACAACGAGGCTGCAATGGTAAGAAGCAAGCATTGCTGTTTGAAAAGGTATCAGAGGGAAGGAAACTTAAATCGTCGCCTTTAAAGAGCACGGTCACTGGTCAGTAATTAGAAAATCAAGTGCGTTTGAACACTGAAGAGGATGTAAAGTGGCGAAAATTACCTAATTTTTCTACATTAACTGAAAGGACATCTATGAACGTATAGGATTTTGGAGCATCTGAATTGCGCTGCATATCTCTATTCCATCAGGCTGCTAGCCTGAATAAGCTGAAGAGCGCCTGTTGGATTAAAGGACCTTGAAGAAGATAGCAAACCCTGGAAATGTCGGTTCTCCCATTCAGTCTTCATAATTTATGGGAGGGAAAATTAAAGCGGCCGCTTTTGCTCGCTCAACCCTGCTGTCAGTGAAGCAATGCATTTAGTGAAGCAATTTATTGCGCACCCCTCCGCCGCGCCGAGAGGAGCGCCATTGGCATGCCGGAGACAAAGCTTGCAAACCCCCTTGTCGTTTTATGGTCATGGGCTTTGTTGAGATTTCAATGATTCCGAGGAGAGAAAAATAATTTCTGGAAACTGGGAGTGGAGCCCTTTCACCTAGACCACAGCATGCACACATTGCTTCAAACGAAAACTGTCGCTGCCTACGCATCAGAATTTGGCCGCTGAATACATGCGCTCCAGTGCATTTGAAGTCCTCCCCCTTCACTTTCCGGTACGAGTCTTCTTACACGAACGTTCTTTAAACTTCTCCGTAAAATATTAAACTGAAGCAGCGGAGGATCTTTATCCATGACGCATCTACGCAGAGCCGGGACGCGGTGAATGGCTTGGCTGCTGTCCAGCTGCGAGAGCTCATGCGCTCGAACATCCTATCAGGTGTTAAGCAGAACACACACATCTGTGCCTTTCATGGACAAAATATGCGAGACATATTCTTGTGTAACGCGGTTTTGCATATTTTACAGTTTATTTCATTTACTATAAGCATTTCATTTGCTCTAATCGCAGGCTGCATTTTGCCTTTCCTACGCTATCCACATGCACTTTCCTCTCGGAAAATTTTTTTCGGTCGATTCTAGTCAAGGAATTGCTGTAGGAAGAGCGGCTGTTCATGGACACTCAGGGCAACTACATTTGCAGTGAAAATGTATTCCACGAATTTTTTTAGTTTATGTTGACGATTGTTCGGTTGCAACAGACCTGATAATAGCTGTGAAAATTAGAATAAAACTTTTCCCTCTTCTCCAGTGAAGCTATTCCCGTTTACACCAAAGAGGGCTATCACTTTGTTGACATGAACTGTGGTTCAGCCCAATATGAAAGGACCCGAGTATAAAAATTGCGTCAAGGCACCACAATTCGCCTGATAAGTGAACCATTGATGGTGACACCAGTGTTAAATTAGCGCTTATTAGATTGTAAATTTTCAGTTTTCAGTGACAACAGCATCTTTGTCTTTAGAGCCTAGTAATCAAAATACAGGGACCCTAAAATTTGTGCTCAGTGCCCCTAAAACTAACTGACACACCATAGAACTGGCAGATAATTCTAGAAAATGTGATAGATGCTCGTAATTCTGTGTGGACGAACTGAAAAGTACTGGTGGGGAAAAGAGAGTAAAAATTCTCGCAGGGAAATCCGCAACATACAGATGTTGGTGAGTTGCGACACCACGGGTTCCCACATCCGCAGGAACATACCAGCAGGTGCATGTTGGGGAGCAGTGCGTCACCACGGACCTGAGGACCCACGTTTAGCCGTGCGTGGCAGCGCTGTGCGCGGGGAAAAGGGGTTCCTGGTGGTTGAGTGCTTAGAGCTTTATTGCTCATGGGCTGTCCAGAGAATCAAAATTCCGACTAAATATGACCATCACAATGTTTCAAGCATCTTACCCAATTCTGTGGAAACTTGATGTGGAAAGAGTGATGTCCGACACTACATCTTCAACCCTCGCCGATGCTGTAACCGCCAACGATTTGGACATGGCTCTCGGAATTGTCGGGGCAGACAGATGTGTGCTCCCTGTTTGGCGACAGACCACCCGGCTGACAACTGCAGCTCAACTCCATGCTGTGAAAACTGCGAGGGCGAACATGCATGATACTCGCATATGTGCCCGGTCTGGAAGAATAAAAAGGAGATCAAAGCTCTTAAGGTAAAAGAAAACATATCATTCTGCGAGGCAAGAACCTCATTGCCATATTTCAAAAAACCAACCACCTTCGGGTTTTGAAGCTCTCTTGTATACAGAGCATATGTCTTGGAAATTATGGCTAAGCAAATAATACAATAGAATGTCGGAAGCATGCAACGTAACGTCGATGATATAAGAAAATTAATGTTTCAATCCTACCGATACTGCTCTTAAGTACAGGAGCCGCACCTGAATGCCTCTAACAAACACTTTTGAAGCAATGTGCTTTATTACGCAATGGCCGCTGCGACGGTCGTACGTCACCAGGCGGTGTGGCAATAATAGTACATAGGTCAGTTGCATGTCATTACTTACAGCTTAAAACATCTCTTGGTGCTCTATCTCTACATTACATACTTTCTGCTGGACTAGTAAAAATTTATACATTCCTCATGACTACTTAAGCATTAGGGATTTTTAATGTTTAATAGATGAACTTCCGGAACCATACTTAGTACTAGGCGACCTTAACGTCCACGACACACTCTGGGGCGACTCCCATTGTCATGCGCTAGGCCGACAAATAAAAATCTCCTATCATTTGACGCACTGTTGTTTAACAAACATGAACCCACATACTGTAGCTCCACACAAAGCGCATATTCCTCAACTGACTTAACAATAGGCCTATCCATCCAAATGGCATGCCTGGTTTGGAAAGTTATAAAAGAATTCCACGCGGTGATAACATCCCAATAGTACTGCAAGCTGAAGAGGAATTTGATAGGCCGCCATATCACAAACGGTGGCAATCATCATGTGCCGATTGGGAAAAATTTAGAGCTGTCTTTCGTATCCTACAGCAATATTATTCATATTGAAACAGAACTGTGTGCATTATTAGAGAGATCGTTTCACGTACGTAGACGCTTCACGTACGTGGAGCTCTTACGGGCGACCAGTGCGCATGCGCAGAACGCAAAGGGTATGCGCGAGCCTCTTGTACGTACGTGCGATTCTGATTTTTACGTTGCGGTCTTTGCGTTGCTTGCGTACGCAGCGTTGACAAACTTCGTCGCTAATCCCTCGACGCGATATTGTGTTCTAAACTGTTGTATTCGCCTTCGATTTGCCCATTCTTACCCTTGCATAATGTTTCAAGCGACAAATAGCTTTTGTTTTTCAGATATAATGGCGATTTCGCAGCTGTTAAGACTAACGAAGCACCGCTCCGACGCAGTTCGACTGGCTTCGCTTTGACTCGTCTTGTCTTATAGTGGCTACAGCAGTGTCTGCATCTCTCAGTAGGTGGCGCTAGGAAAAACGCGCGGCTACGCGCGGCGTCTGTTGCGTACGTGCTACTAAAAGGGTTTGAAGCGACATGCGCGTATGCTGCGTAGACTTCTCACGTTTGCGTACGTAAACTTGGTACGTTCGTGAAACTAAAACTCTCTATTGCAGAGCACATACTTCGTGCAGCGCATCAATTCACACCACAGTCCAGGGGTAATGCTACACCTGCGAAGTCGTGGTGGAGGAAGGACTATATGAGTAAGCGGAAACCCGCTAGGTGGCGCCGCCCTGTTTAGCTGGCTGCCTATCGTGCTCCGCTTTCACCTGTCCCTGGCCTAGTCCAGAGCTTCGCCCGCCCCTGGATTTCCTCTCCATTGTTTCCGGAAGGCTTTCGAAGCACGTGGATACCATCGGCATCACGGCCCGCTGCCGGGCTGGCCTTCCAAGCGCCTCCAAAAGTCTGAAGCGGCGCGGCGCCTCGCTAACCCTAACACGCCGCGCCTGCACCTCTGCAATGCAGCGTCTGACGAAGCCCCTGCAGCCCAGACCCACTGATGCCGCCACCGCGGGGCCTATTCCAACCGCCCACGCCACCGCGCAAAATCTTGTCGCAACCAACACTGTGAGCGACGCTGGGAGCTCCGGATCGACGGCCGCGGCGCAGCCGGCGGCGTTCGTCGTCGCCGCAGCGTCCACTGCTAGCCAACTCCACGCTCTAAGGGACGCCAACACCTTTGGGCCCATAGACGCGTCGCAGCCGCCTGCGTTCGTCGACGCCGCCGGTGCCGCCGCGCCTACACCAGCCACATTACCCGCTGACACCAAAACCTGCAGCCCGGCACCAGCGTCGCAGATTGCGCCTCAGGCTGACGATTCGTCGGCAGACATGGACTTGATGGCGTCCCCGGTAGACGACACTCTATCCCCGGAAATCGGCTGGAGCACCGTTGGTGCCAGCCGTAAGCCTGCTTCCGCCACCCGACCCCGCTCCGAGCTCATCACTGTTGGCATACAACTCCCTCCTGGTACCCTCAATCCCAAGCTGCCTCTCTACGACGTGCTCGCCGCAGTCACCTCCGCTGCACAACTTTCCTCCAAGACCAGTGCAGACATCACCCTTCAGGCCAAGCCAGCCCAAAGCCTTGTGTTTTTAAAAGCTCATTCTCCTCTCACCGCCCACCCCCTACTTTCTATCACGAACCTTCACCTTCACGGTAAGCCTGTCAGCATCAAAACTTATTCCCCCCATCCTCCCATCTCATGCCTCGGCGTCATCCATAACGCCGGTGGCCACTTCACTACTGATGAGCTCATGCATGATCTAGAATCTTTCAAAACAGATATTCTCGCTTCTCGCATGATGGGATCCACTCAATCAGTGCTCATAACGTTCGCTGGTACCGTCATCCCCCACTTTGTATATTTCAAACGCGTTGCCTTCCGATGCCGTCCTCATAAACCTAAGCCTCCCACCTGCACCCGTTGTCTCACTCTAGGCCACCGCGCCCACCAATGCCCCCAGCACAGCGTTCCGGCAAAGTGCCGTCGCTGTGCTGCTCCTCTACCCGCTGACCCTTCCGCTCATGTGTGTGCCCAGCCCTGGTGCGTTCATTGCCAGGTGAACACCCACCCCTCCCTCGACCCAACTTGCCCCTTCCTCCTTGCTAAACAACGCGAATGTGCTAAAGCTGCATACCTCCGTCGCCTAGCTTTGCGCCGGGCCACTCAACCTACCACCCTCTCCTCCTCCTCCTCCTCCTCCTCTAATCATGAATATCCATCAGTTCCGATCACGTCGCCACTAGGCTCCTTCGCCGCCATAGTTAAAGGATCCTCGGTGCCAGCGTCCCTCTCTTCCACTACACCACCCTCTCCATCCTTGACTGACGCGAGCCGCTCCTTCGACCTCCGGCTCGCAATGCTGGAACGCCAACAGCGAGAGCAGCAGCGCATTTCCCATGATCTACAAGAGCAGATACATGCCTTGACTCAAACCCTCCAGACAACCACCTCCTCTCTTACCTCCCAGCTTAGCAAGCCAAATGAGCACCTTGCCACGTTCCCCAGTCCCTCCTCCAGCGCCCAGGTCGCCCCTTTGGCTGACCTTGTTGAAACCACCACACAGGCACATCACACTCGCTTGGTTCAGCTGGAAACTTCGGTTCTCCAGATTCTTACCACCCTCCACGCACAATCAAAGCAATTGGAATCTTTCACATCTATGCTCCAATCCGTCCATGAGTCATTACCCCGGCAAAAAAGAAGGAACGCGTACCATCGCGTTCCTCTCCACTCTCATAATGGCGTTTGGCGAGGACCTTTAAATTGTGCAGTGGAACTGCCGAACTCTTTGCCACAATAAGACCCCCCTCCACCAGTATCTACTCATCCGCCCCTCTCTGCCTCATTTTCTCCTCCAGGAGACCCGGACGGCCCGCAATGTCCCAGGATACCGCGCCTACTATGCCACTACGGCCACACCACTTGCGTCTATTTATGTACGCAGTGACGTGCTCGTGGAGCAAATTGACATCCCCTCCACCCTCCTTAAATATTTAGTTTGTGTGGTTTATTACCACCCTTCTTCTCGCATCTCACTCGTCCTTTTGTCTTTTTACAACCCCCCTGTCACTTCCTCTTTATTCTCTGCTCTGGGCAAATTCCTTCGCTCTCTTCCTTCTACCTCCCATCTCCTCTTTGGTGGTGACTTTAATGCCCCTCACACACTCCGGGGCTACCCACAAACCCTTAAACCCGGCCGCCTCCTGCATTGTCTGGCCCAGGAACGCCACCTCACCCTTCTTAATACTCCTGGGCCCGAATTACGGAACTCGCTCTAAAGTTGTAGAGCGTTACGTCAAAATGACGACAGCATGACGACAAGGCGAGACGTCAACGCGTGACTGAATGCGGAATCAACCAATGGCTAGTAGGGTGCCGCCCCGGAAGAGTTTATTTGCAAAGAAGTGTATTTCACTCTCACTGCCATGAAGTAAAACAAGAAGGACATTCACTTTTGCAAATAACTGCTTTCGTGGGTAAGTTTTGTTGCCATGAGGGCGCGCTGGCAGATGTAAACACTGAACATGGCGGCCTTCTAAAAAACAGCTGATCCCACGGCTAGTTCCTGCTTTTTTACGCGTTGTCTGAAATCAAGGTTCTATTTGGTTGTCCAAAGTGAGCGGATAACAATTATCGAAGCCAGTGAAGGTCACGGGCCTCCAGAAAGGAACCTGCACGAAACGTCGGGCCCGAAAATCGACGAAGACAACTTGAGGTAAGCCTGTGTTATTGGTTTAAAAAATGCCACATGCCAAGCATATGATTTGGGTTCTGTTTCTTTCACTTTAGCAAATACAAGGCGTCCACGAAGCACGGCTTGCTGGATAAAATCAACTTTTTTGGCTTCATAAACCTCTGGCACAAATGATTCAGTTGGGAAGGAGCAAGAACCAAGCAAGGCGGTTGGACGCACGCTAACAACCTTGCTCGTTTTCGGTCGTTCTTGGCTGTGCTACAAGTTGCTGCAGCGCAGCACACGCATAGGTTCCTGTAAAAACATATTAGTCCGAACTCAGAGCAAAGGTTTTTCTCTGTTATTCCCTGCTTTCGAAAAGAGGAGCAGAAACTATTCCCTGTTTGTTTTCCCCGCTGTGTTCGCTGCTGCAATTCTCTAAGTGGGAATTATAGTCCCGAAATGGCGCCAACACGAAGAATGCCAAGCGAGCAAGAGCTTATCATAATAGAGTTTATGGAGAGCCATCCGCTCTTGGCTCGGGCTTCTGCCGACCTAACAAACTCATACACAGCTGTTGAAAAGCGCGAGCTGTGGATCCAGCTTGCGTCGATTCTCAACAACAAGGGGTCGGCCGTTTAAAAACATGTCTGTGCCTTGCGCCTTGCTAGCACTGTTTATTCCCTCTGTGGTGTATTTTAGTCTCGGAGGAGGGGCAGGAATGCATAGACAAGTGGTTGAGCATTATTGATTGCTTCTCTTTTGCTAGTGCTCTTTTAGTTTCATGGTTTGCCAGTACCAATCAGCCGCACCTTTTACCCTGTTACAGCAGAGGAGATGAACGGGGAGCCTCAGCAAGTTGTCGACAAGACACACGGAGCCCCACAGACCGTGAGTTGGCTTGCCATTATACACGCTCCGTACTACCCTTTCTGGCAGCTGCTTGAAAGTAATAGCACTATACTCTCTGGCAGCATTTGCAGCAGTAGCCAAAATACTGCAGTGATTCTACAGTACACACAAAACTATCTCTCTCTGGCTTTGCCACGCAGTGCAGAATGTTTATTTCTCTTGCAGTGAGGCTGTGACATCTCCTAGCAGTCTAGCAAATGTGCACATGAAATATGCTACTACAATGCTGCACAAGATTGCTGTCCTGTATATTTATGTCAAGTTCTCTAACACATTGTACCAAATGTTTTGCGTATTCCACCACGTGATGAGCACATTTTCTTTCCCGACAGCTACACCGGTGCCCTCGCCGCAGCCCTCACAGCAGCACACACCAGAGCCCCCACTGCAGCCCTCAACGCGTGCCACGCCTAGCCTTCTTGGGAAGCGACGGCGAGACGATGGGGCCAATAAGGTGCTGCGCCAGATGCTGTATGAATCGCATCGTTTGGATTCCCTTACTGACGCCCGGAACCGCCAGGACGCTGCTTTTCAGCAGAGTATGCTGGAGGTGTGTACTCGCTGCGCACACTGCATTTTGAAGAGTCGAAGCCGTCACTTGAAGCATAAATATCAGTGCTCTCTTTTGAGGAGCACCTCTACTTCTGTTTTGACGCCTCTTGTGGGAGGTGGTTGGGACAGCTGAGTTTATGAAACTGACACGAGTCTTCTGCAACCATACTTTGTCCAAAATATCTCAGCACCTGAAATTTTACATAAAGCTTAAGCGAGATCTCAAAATTGGTTGTCAGTAATAATTTGTAATTGGAAGTATTTTTACATGCAGGCCATATGGGAGGTGACAGATGCTGTGCAGGCGTCAAATGGTCAGCAAGAGCTGCTCATCTGGAACGTGACCCTACTGACGCTAATCTTACAAAAGCAGCTTGAGCCACCTGCACCACATTCAATTGTTCATATTTATGTGCATTATTTGCTTGTTTTTATTTTTATGAAAGAACATCTTCATATGTTTATATTTATTCAAGAACATTATTTACTTCTCTGCCAGGTGCAGACTCATTGAACTATTTTTAGTTTGCTTGTTAAAATTTCTGTTTTATGTGTTTGTTTATTTACATTGTCTGCTTCTGTGTCAGGTTTCTGTTTTTCTATTAATTCAAGATCATCTCTGCCATGTGCCATAGCATAATTTTTTTATTTCTTGTAAGATCTGCAGGCCCGGATGCTTCACACTGTTTATTTTCTTCCAGTTATGTAATTTAAGCTCTGCCAGGTGTGAAAGCCTCCTATACCCTTTTATTTTCCATTCCTTTCAAATGTTTACCTGCAGCTGTGGCAGGTGCACAAGGTGCAATTTCTAGTGCTTGTTTTCTTTCATTGCAATATGTGGGGCAAAGTTGTTCTGAAGTGACTGTAGTTATGAAGGGCATCATAATATGGGGATTCTGGATAAATTCTGAACACTTCGATTTTGTTTCTGTTAAGGTTGTTTCCATGTTCCTGAGTCGTTTTTTTTTCGCATAACTTTTCCTGCTTTTCCGTACAGTGTCCATTGTGTGCATTGTAACATGTTCTATCCTCTGTAGACCCGAGGAAAAATGAGGCTTGCCAGCATTCGTTCAAAGTCACTTCTGAACTAGTGTTGAATGCAGGCAAAAAAAAATTTGGCGGACGCTTGAGCTCCGCCTTTAAAGGTATGATGCAACAATGTTAATGGCTCTCCTTTGTGGGTCCCTTTAGAACTTCAAACGCAGCCATGTTGGCATCATCGTCTGTGATACTCGTGTGTCTTTTACACGTAACATGGTTTTTTAGTCCAGTAAAATCTACGAAGAGCAATGTCTTGTGTAGCACTTGCTGTGCATTCCACCAGTTATGTAATGTGTTTCAGCAAAGTGCAAACTAGGGCTACATCGGGCCTACAAGTATGCACAACACGCCAAACCTGTGATTACTAGCATTCAAGCTGGCAGTCAAGATGAAGCTTTTTTTTAAGGGGCAAACAGCGCGTAAGACTTAGACGGAAAGCAAAGAAAACATAGGACGAGTGCTCATCCTGTGTTTCCTGTGCTTTCCGGCTATGTCTTTCGCACTGTTCGCCTTAAAAATGTGCAGCCAACTCGCCCGTTTGGCCACAGTGTACGATACAACTGTTCTTGTGCAATCTCTGCGCAGCACTCGACAAGGCATATGCAAATCACTGTTGATGCTGCATGCTTTTGTTTCCCTGCTGTGTGTTACAGTTGGGAAACTAGTATGAACAGCTGTGGCGAAAAAAATTATTGGGACCAATGAATAAACGTGGTGCAAAAACAAACGCTTTACTGGTGCCTAGCAGTCTCCACACCACACTTTTCCCTCGTGCACATTCATCAAACACATAGTTACCGCAAGCAACTGTTTGCCTAAGTGGGCAGGTCGACGTAAGCAACGGCGAAAGACGGTGTACAAGGATGCATTTCACTTGTTGGACGAGCTGTTTCGGCGTGTATTTCGACTTGAGAACGAGAAAGTGCAGTAGCTGTGCGGCAAGCTTGCTGATGCACTAAAAGGCGTACTGGTGACCACTGCCGGTGGAGCAGCAGTTGGTGTGTGCACTTCATACCTTGCCACTGGAGGCTTTCAAGCACACGTAAGAAAAAGTAATTTACAAATGCTGGAATGTGGCTACCAGTGGCCAAGGGCATCATATCACACAGGGGCTCACGCACTAGCAGAGGGCAATGGCACTGCCCGTAGCAAGAGTGGCTACGACAACTCGCCATTGCAGCCACAGCTGCCAGATGGTCTAGGGCTTACTGCCGGTGGTGCTGCTGTTGCCGCTGATGTTGCCGCTGATGCTGCCGCTGCTGCTGTCGCCGCACCATCTGCAGGTGTGCTTGCCTCTGCGGACGGGTTGTGCCAAAGAGGCCAATTATACGGTCTCGCATGGCTCTACCACGCAAGTAGGTCATGCGGGATCCTGTCCCCGCCAAGTACCCGGCAAGCAGAGGTGGTCCATTGTTGTCAGGGTCATCAGTAGTGTCGTCTTCGTCTGCAGCCAGGGCTTCTTCAAGACAGATGTTGTGCAATGCAGCACACGCTGCAATGATGACCACCGCCCGCTCCGGCTCGTAGTGGAGTGTCCGGTACCTTTGAAGGCACCGGAAGCGGCTTTTGAGAACACCAATGCAGCGTTCCACAACACATCGCATTGAGGCGTGTGCTGCGTTGTACTGCCCGTCTGCAGTGTTTGCACCAGGATGCCCTGACACTGGTGTGAGCAGCCACGGCTCCAGTGGATATCCACTGTCTCCTGCACGACCAAAATTTGCAGTGAAGTGTGTTGTTGCCTATGTAATAAATGATTCATATCAAGCAGCTCAAAGCCAGTATGCTGAACCAGAATTCATAGGCATGCAGAAGATTCATGACTAAGGGGTACCTCTGTAAGCACAGCCTTCTAGGTTAATGATGTACTGTGATATCCTACAAGACAATAACGATGTGCACACCTCTTCTGCCTTGGTGTTTTACGCTTGAAATACGATTCACTTTATTACAATGTTTCTTGTGCCTCTGCACCAGCAGTAACAGTAAATACAAAAAAATACGATACATCATACTGTTGCATGTCATCCATGTTATAACCCGCCTCATTTAGGTATGAGCCACTGCTGTAGCTTAATACGTGCTGTCGAAGTGGCCCGATGATCAATAGGCTGCTTACCCAGAAGAAACTCTCCATCCTCCAGCAGCCCGTGCTCCACCTTCCGACGCAGCCGCGAGTAGCGCCAAGAAAAGGCATCGTGACAAGACCACGGGCAGCGAGGGTCGACCGCAAGGATCTTCATGTCTGCGTCGCAGATCTGCGAGAAACACAGGCAGACAATCTTGGAGGTGAACTTACACTGTCGAGGTCGCGGCTTTCGAACCCATGCGGTCAGAAAACCAGTCTACTCACGATCATGGTGTTCATCGCGTAGTATCCTTTGCGGCTCCAGAATGCTGCCCGGTTTGCAGGGTCTCCCCGCGGCGCTTTGATGGCAATCAGCGTGCCGTCGATGCAGCCGACGACGCCGGGGATGGTGCCGCGGGGAAGGAAGGTCGCCTTCGCTGCCGCTTTTTCCTCGGGGTGCGCCGGGAAACGCACCCATCCCTTCTGTGCGCCGACTTTGCAGATGGCCTCAGCCACACGCCGCACGCACTTGCTCACCGTCGGTTGTGCGAGGCCGACGGTCTGCTCGTTGCCGACGCACACTTGAAAGCCCCCAGAGGCAAAAAAACGGAGAGCGCACAGCACCTGCCGCCGCACCGACAAAGCGCTCGTCCGTACGCCTCGCAGTTCGTCTGCAAGTTCGCCGCACAACCACTCCACTTTCTCCTTATCAAGTCGAAATAACCGACGGAACAGCTCGTCCGGCAAGTCATACGCGTCCTCGTAAACCGTCCTTCGTCGTTGCTGGCGCCGACGTTGCCGCCTCCGCCACCAATAAACAGCAGACGCCGCCGCCGCCATTTTCCCTCTAAAACTCTGTAGACCGACTCTTCGCGGTCGCAAAAAACAGTCTAAAACCGCGGGCATAATTAGGTGTTCAACGCCATGCGTTTTTTCTTGTCCGTGACGCCATTGCAGCTTCCCGTGACGCAACTTTTCAAAATGGCGCCGGCGACCAATAGGAGCGGGCATTTTAGAGCGCTCTCAATTGCAGAGCGGTCGGAGCGAGTTCCGTAATCCGGGCCCTGGCTCTCCTACTCGAGCGGGCATTGCCTCACAACGCCCCACGACACCCGACCTCACTTTCTCTCGGGGTTCACTTTCCTTTCACTGGCAGGTGACAGCCGAAACTCTTCTAAGTGACCACTTTCTCATCCATATCACCACCTCTCTTTCCCACATCCCTCGCTGTCATCCGGTTATTCACACTGACTGGCATGCTTTTCGCACTAATCTCGCCTCCGACTCCTTTCAATCCTACGACGACTGGACGTCGCGCATCTCTGCAGCGCTCACGTCCAGTAGCCGTCGCGTTCGCTCTCGTTACCCAATCCAAGACCCAGATCCTCACCTTATCGGTTTATGGCGTCGCCGTAAACGTCTTCAACGCTCCTTTCGCTCCCAACCACACAATGCACAACTTTCCTCCCGGATCACTGCTCTGCGGGCTGAGATCGTCGCCCACTGCGCCTCCCTCGAGCACTCTCGTTGGAGTGCTCTTTGTGATGGCCTTGATTCTGCTTTGCACTCGCGATCCGCATGGTCTCTCTTTAAATCCCTCCTTAGCACTAAGCCTGCCCTTGCTCCCACTCTAGCTAAAGCCCTCACTCAGGGGACTCCCTCCGAAGTTTTTGATCAACTCGCCTCTCTACCTCCCGCCCCCTCTGGCACCCTCCTACCCGGTGTACTCAGGTGGACCTAACCCCGATCTGGACCAATGCTTCACTCCCCGGGAGCTCGAATCTGCTCTGGCTGCTAATGCTACACGCTCGGCTCCCGGTGAGGATGCCATTACATACACCACACTTCGTAACCTTCCTGACTGCGCCAAAGAATTCCTCCTTCAAACCTACAATGAGGCCTGGGAGAGCGGCTGCTTGCCGAGCTCCTGGACATCCTCCCTTATTTCTATGATTCCAAAGCCGGGCAAACCTCCCTCTCTCTCTAACCTCCGCCCAATCTCCCTGACGTCGTGCATTGGTAAGACCCTTGAGCGAATGGCTCTGACTCGCCTCTCTGATTTTCTTGAGGAACGGGAGTTCTTCCCCCATTCTCTCATTGGCTTCCCATGCCGCGTCTGTGCACAGGACATGTTTCTGATTCTCCAGCAAACGTTCCTGTCCCCTACACCCACTCAAATTTACGCACTTGTGACTGTCGATGTTCGCAAGGCCTTTGACGGTGTTTGCCACGATCACATCCTTTCCCAACTTGCCTCTTTGGATTGTGGCTCCCGCATGTACTCCTATATCCGCTCATTCCTCTCTAAACGTGTGGCTCGCTTTCGAGTAGATACCCACTTTTCTAAACCACACCACCTCACTCGTGGCACTCCTCAAGGTGCTGTTCTCTCTCCTACCCTTTTCAATCTCGCTATGGCCCCTCTCGCCTCCCAGCTAGCTGAAATTCCCGACCTGCATCATATATTTTACGCCGATGACATCACTCTCTGGTGTTCATCTGGCTCTCCCGGTCACGTACAGGACACCCTGCAACGTGGCCTAGATCTCATCGACTCCTTTCTCACCACCGCTGGCCTCTCTCCTGCTCCTTAGAAATCCGAGCTTCTCCTTCTCAACCATTCCTCCTACCAGCGCTCACACAACCACTTCGTCTCTCTCCACCTTTCTGGCTCTCCCATTCCTGTCGTCACACAGTGCAAAGTTCTTGGCTTCCCTTTGCATGCGGCTAAGAATGTGCAAGCCCTCCACCGCGCTGTCACCACCTGCCACTCTGTAACTCACCTCCTGCGGCGCGTGGTCACTCGACGCTCCGGTCTCCACGAGGCTCACGCGTGCCGCGTTGCCCACGCGCTGGCCCTCAACAAGGTCTTGTACTTTGCACTCTACGCTTCCTTCACTCAGACTCAACTTAACGCTCTCGAGACTGCCCTTGTGGGCCTCTACAAGGCAGCTCTCAACCTCCCTATCACTACCTCTACCACTAAGCTCTTTGCCACAGGCCTCTTCCATCCTCTTCGTTCTCTTCTCAGTCTCCATCGTGACTCGCAGCTTGCCCGGCTTTCCCTTACCCGTCAGGGTCAGTGGTTATTGACTCAAGCGGGTATCTCGCCCATTCCACTCTCCCCGCTTACCTCTCCTATTCCCACCCCCGCTCCCAATCTTCGTATCCTTCCCCTCCCGACCAACATGTCCCCCGTCCTGCACGCCGGACGTCGTCATGCGGCCGCACAGCACCATTCCCCTCTCTTTGATACCCAGGGTGTAGCTTACACGGATGCCTCCTTCGTGGCTCCTCGAGGTTCCTGCGGCTACGCCCTGTACCATCCACACCTCCCTGCTCCTGAAACCCACACCAGCGGGCCGTATCTACACCCTCCAGACGCATTGTCCCTCGAGGTCCTCGCCTTTGCGCATGCTCTCCAGTCATTTGCCCTCCTTCCCTCTCTCCAAGAGTACACAGTATATTCAGACTCACAAGCCGCTATACACCACATACAGAAACGCACCCTGACCCCTTCTCTCCAACAAGAGGTCGAACGAGCGGTCTCCGCACTGCAGCCTTGCATCGTTTTCCTCCGCTGGGTCCCTGGGCATTCAGGGATTGACGGCAATGAGCTGGCCCATCAGCTCGCCCGCGACACACTTTTCCGGGCACCGTTGATCCCCTGGCCCAAGCCCTCGGAGGACTGTTGGAGACTCACCCTTCGCCGCACCATAAAAGAGGTCTACCTTGAGCTCCGCCTCGACAAACGCCTTTACCCTCCCCCTCATCCTTCACTCACGGTGCCGGAGTCTCGCCTTCTTCGGCACATTCAGATGAATGCAGTTATCACCCGTCCCACCTCTTCCTCTATCGCTATCGATCGGACCCTTCCTGTCCCAACTGCCACTGTATCTATGCGGACCTAGCCCATTGCCTCTTCTATTGCCCGGCTGCTCAGCAGTCGGGTTCCTTCCCCCCACCCTTTCTATCCATCACCACCTGGCTGGACTGGCTTGGCGCTGAAGGGGAAGAACAGCGGCTACTGGTCGCCCAGGCGGTCGACATGCTCGGCCTATAAATTATGGTCGAATAAAAGTCTTTTACTACTACTACTACTAGCATGCGTAAGCCAAGAAAAAAGAAAATACAGCCTGGAGCAAGTTTTCTATGTGCCCAATAGCTAAAACAAGATTGAATTCAGGAGTTGCAACGCATAAAAGACGCATACGACGTCAAGCTAAGCGAGGCAGTTGGTGATCCTATGTCTCTTCAATAAATTCGTATACGGATGCAAAGAATGGGCACATTAGAATAAGAAAGCTAAAAGGGACCGAATGTAAACTCTTTACCAGTGGTGCCGCCGCGGTGGCTGAGTAGTTATGGCGCTCGGCTGCTGGCCCGAAAGACGCTGGTTCGATCCCGGCCGCGAAGGTCGAATTTCGATGGAGGCGAAATTATAGAGGCCTGTGTACTGTGTGATGTCAGCGCACGTTAAAGAACTTCAGGGGGTCGAAATTTCCGGAGCCCTTCACTACGGCGTCTCTCATAGCCTGGGTCGCTTTGGGAAGTTAAAACCCCATAAACAATAAACCAAACCAAACCGTTACCGCTGGTAACTTTCAACGGGGAGACATTAGAAACACAAGCGTACGCACTTGGAGAGCAGTTTCCATTGGTATCCAGCTCGAAAAGATATTCGGCTACGTTTCAAGCTCACAAGAGTTCGGTGGGAGCAATGGGCAATACAGAGTCGGAGATACTGTGGTGTTAAGACACAATTGACCAATAAATGTATACTAACCCAAAGCAGCCCTAGCAGCAGGATGAATGCGGTGCCAGGGGCGGACGAAATTACATACGAAATGATCAAAAACCTGTCCGAATGAACTCGTACAACAAACTCTTCACTACTGGACAACTGCCTTCTGCTTAGAAGGAGGGTTTAGATATTCCTGTTGTAAAGGAAGGAAAAGGTCCATCTACCGTTAGATATTATTGACCAATAGCCTTGACTAGTTGTCTGTGCAAGTTTTTCGAGAATTCTTAGGCATAGTAGCAGCCCCAAAAAAACACACAAAAGAAGAACTAGACACCGAGAGGCGCGCTCAAACTCTGATATGTTCGAGAACATGTTCGAGAACATAGTAAGTAGACGTCTGGCATATTTCCTATGACGAATTTAGACCTTAGACCCTTTTCAGTCTGGCTTTAGAGCTGGTCGGTGGTCAACAGGTAACTTGGTGCTGCTTGAGGCTAATAATACACATGCAATCATATACATAACCAATTTTGCCTGGCTTTATTTTTTTATCTTGAAAAAGAGCGCATGACACAACTTGGCGTTATGGCTTTCTGGGAAATTTGGAAACCTAGGAATAGGTGAGAATATGCTCTACATATTTCAAAGCTACCTGACTCACGGGATCTTCAGAGTCAGGGTGGAAAATTCTCTATCGAGAATCTTTCTCCCAGTGCGGCGTATTGCGTTGTGCACTTTTGATCCTGAAAATGACTTCCTTGAGGGACATCTTTTTAGCATCTGTGTTCTATATATTCTACCTGAAATCAGTCGTCGGTCTTGCAATTTCGCTATATTTGATAGACAGGTGCAGTTGACGATTGACAATCTAGTATAATGGGTCGATGAGAATCGCTTTAACTTTAGAGCGGCGAAACCCGCCTACACACTGTTCTCACGGAAACGGCTAGTGGAATAGTGGCTTTCGTCGTTCTTGGCAGGCAAAAATTAACAGTAAAGGGGAAGCAAATATTCCTAAGTGTCGATTTAGACGTCAAACTCCCATTTTATTCCTCGTCAAACACATAAAAAGAAAGTGCATTAAAGCCATGAACATCCTAAAGATCTTGTCGCACCCTTCCTGGGGCACCGATACAAATTGCTTGCTGAAACTCTATTGTAGTATGATTCTTTCAAGCATATACGAGAGGCACCCAAAAGAAGCCGAACTAATTTTTTTTCGTTATATGTAGTTTTGCCGCTAGAAGCGCGTAGAGCGAACATTCCAGAGTCAGTAAGCCGAGTGCCGTTCTTGAAGAAGGTAAAACTAGTTTCGGCACAGTTTATAGCGAAAACTGTTTCGTGTGAGTCGTTTTTGCGGTGGCTGATTTTCGCAAACAGCGTACGATGGTGAGTCAGTAAGCCGAGTGCCGTTGTTGAAGAAGGTAAAACTAGTTTCGGCACAGTTTATAGCGAAAACTGTTTCGTAACTGTTTCGTGTGAGTCGTTTTTGCGGTGGCTGATTTTCTCAAACAGCGTGCGGTGGTGAAATTCGGCTTTTTGGTCGAGAAAAAGTGGAAGACAAACAGTTCAATTGATAGAAACGGCATACAAAAAAGATACTATGGGGAAAACTCATGTGTTCCTGAATCAAATCCTTAAACAAAGAAACAATCAAGCCAGTGAATTACTTCAAGTTCACCTTGCCCCAAGAAAGTCCGTAAGGTGAAATCAAACCTAAAAAATGCTGAATTTTTTCCAGCTGAGAGGAATCATCCATTCACAGTTCGTTCCGCAGGGTCAGAAAGTTAATTAGGCTTTCTACTTGAAAGTTTTGAAAAGATTGCGCAACGGTATGCGGTGGAAGCGGCTTGATTTGTGGCAGTCGGGTGACTGGGTTATCCAAAATGACGACACCTTCTCACACAGCCCTGTCTGTACTACACTTCGTGACCAAAAATGGTATGACACCTGTTCCTCACCCCTGTTACTCACCCGACCTTCCCTGTGCGACTGTTCGTTCTTTTTTTGTTTGCTAGAATGAAAAGATGCATCAAGGGAAGGCGTTTTGCTGATTTTGCAGAGGTGAAGAAAAAACTGTGGAGACGCTGTTAAGCATCACAAAAAGTTCATTTAAACAATCTTTTGAAAATAGATTAAAGATAACACGAGTGTATTAGGGCAAGTGGAAAGCACTTTGAAGAAGATTGAGTCTATGCTTAAAATTTGAATGAATAAGTTCAAACATAAATAAGTTCGGCTTCTTTTGGGTACCCCCCTGTGCTATGCATGCATAGAGTGGAAATCCGGAAGAGGATCAGTCTTAACACTTCTCGATCCAGTACATCACTTGTTCCTTCGCTTGTCTGCTGGCGCATTCAGAACTAGACCAGTTCAGAGCTTATATGTTGCAACCAGTGTATGGTGCCTATCCACGCAGCGAACATACCTCTCGATGATGCACGCTTTGAAGGTCAAATTGCTTAGGAATCACCCCTGTCAAGGTTGGTTAATCCAAACATCACTACCGAGGCTGTATGTTCGGAAACCATTTTACCAGCGCGCCGCCGCGGTGGCTCAGTGGTTATGGCGCTCGGCTGCTGGCCCGAAAGACGCGGGTCCGATCCCGACCGCGGCGGTCGAATTTCGATGGAGGCGAAATTCTAGCGGACCGAACACTGTGCTATGTCAGCGCACGTTAAAGAACCCCAGATGGTCGAAATTTCCGAAGCCCTTCACTACGGCGTCTCTCATAGCCTGAGTCGCTTTAGGACGTTAAACCGCCGTAAACCATTAACCAAAACATTTTACCAGCAGCCTTTGGTCACACATGTGAGAAAGTTAGCAGATGAAATTGAAGTGCCTCTCGATGGCTGCCCAACAAAGTGCTTGAATGAAGCACCAGTTCCATAGTCAACTCAACTGATAAAATGTTGCAAATCATTTTTGCCTGCTCCTTTTTCTCAAGCTATTCAGCTATATTTACTGTGATGTTATGGAAAATACAATTGTGAAGAGTTCTTCGTTGATGAATCCAAAAGCGCAGACGCTGCTGCTTGAGCGGTTGTTGGAAAAGGCGTTCTCCGCAACCAAGATCATCTACAAGGATGCAGCTAAATTCAAAGCTGCAACGATCACTATCCTCAAGGCTGCAGATAAGACTTTAGGAAATGGAATAACAAAGTTTGTCATATACACTGACTGGAGTGGTGTTCTCTCAGAACTTTCAGATGCAGGGACAAATATGAATGTCATATTTATTAAATGTGATTGGTGCAAAGGAACACAGGTTGAGAGGCAGACAGAAGGAGCACCTCCTACCAAATTAGCTTATTGCAGAAAACATCACATTTATGCGCCATTACGTATCGTTATCGTGCGTCATCACAGCCAGAACAAGGCAACAGAAAAAAAAGTACAGAATCAAGATCATCCTTATGAATAAACGCCAGTGCATTACTGCTCCCAGAACCAGGTATGAAAAAATTATAAACAAGGTAACATGGCCGAGTAACTTTTTCTACTCAAGACCATCTAAACAATTCAGCTCCCGGCCTCTGAGTTTAACCGACGAAGAGCTAATGCACGAGGGCTCACCTTTCTCTATGGGAAATGCCTCGATAACTTTCATTTCATCTCGCTCTCTGCCTTTGCCGATAAACTTTACTCCTTCAAGCGCCGGTTCGCAATCTGCACAGTTTCTGCAGTGATCAGGTATGCTGCCTCTTTCATTGTTTTTTTATTGCGCGTTTGTGCTCGCTCACTCTCTCGTTGAAACAACGGCCAGCAGGAATCTCATTGTACGTACACCACGTAAAACGGTACCATAGTACAAGCGAATACTGTATACTCATGCACGGTGGGAACGGCCCGCCCTCATTCTCGTGGCAAACACTGCAACTTCCGTCAATATAAACACGTAACTTATTGTTCTTTTTGCCGGGCCATCACATGGTTCTAAGACTATCATATTTAGATTTATGATTATATTTCAGTCACTTACAGTGAACTTTTTTGTTTTTTAACATTCACAGCATATAATGACTTTCGCTGTTTTAAATAGCAACCATCCAAAGTCACTCTCTGGCTATCTTTGCCTTCAGATGCGCCAATAAACATTAATAATCATCAGATTAAAAATCAAGAATGACTGAAGTTGAGCTATTCAATTCAGTTGTCCAATGTGGAGGCTTTTCTTTATCTTTCTTTCTGTACTCTTTTTGTTGTGTCTTTGTTTTTATGTTATTTTCTTTCCTAGTGTTTGAATTTCTTCCCCCCCCCCCCCCCCCCCCCGCCAAGCCTATGAGCGCCGCTCAAGCCCCACGAAATGCGACGCCTGGAACACTTCCGACAACCGACCGTTGAGCTTCCATTGCGGTGAGGCCGGCCGAATTCTTCTTCACTGCACGTAACGACGTGTCAGTCTTCGTGGATTTGGCGTTGACGCACCACAATCAAGCTTCGGCGAACTTCCGAAAAAAACGACGAGTACCTGCTTAGAGAGGAGTATGCGCCGAACCGCCTTTGACCCTCACTATCGCCGTCAGCCTCGCGCTTTGCGTTACCACGGCGCAGCTATGCAGCTGCGGTAAGAGGAATATCTTCCAGCCCCCGTAGGGGGAACTAAAGACAGCAACCTCTGGAGGTGAGGTTGCTCACGAGCGAAACGCCGAAGACCCTCCAACGACCATGCCCCATGAAGACGCCGCATACAATGACAACCGCGACCACGACGCGAACCGCCTTCAAAACGGCGCCGCCACCGAGAAATGCTTCGACGACAAGCCCTACCCACGATTCCCATGCCCACCGAAGCCCTGACCCGACGCCCACGACGCCGTGCAACGCAAGAGCCAGGGCATCCGACTTAGAAGTGGTTATCGACCGCCGGAACGTTACGACTCTAGTCGACACAGGAGCCGATTACTCGGTGACGAATGGACCATTCGCTGCGCAGCTGAGTAAAGTCATGACCGCTTGGGGAGGCCCACAAATTGTCACCGCAGGAGGCCACGTCATTACGCCATAAGGACGACGCACAGTGCGAGTGACTGTCAAGAACCTTACCAAATGAGGCTAGCGTAGCAGTGCTCTTCGAGGATGTAGCGGGTAATAAATCGGATGTCAATGGGCTTACTGAAGTTAGTAGGACAGGTGAGGCGTATGCAGTACTAAAGGACGGACACATACTGTGCTTTCCCGGATTAGCGCATAGACGAGAGTAAGATGTGGGGTTCCTCATTAATCAGGATATAGCTCGCAAGGTAGAGGAGTTCTATAATATTTAATCGACGGTGGCAGCTATCGCAATTAGACTCAATAGGAGGTACAAGCTGAAGGTGGTGCAGGCTTGCGCACCTACATCTAGAAATGATGAACAGACCATTGCTTTATCAGGATGTGCAATCGGCAGTGAAGAAAGTAAAATCATAGTACAATGTTTTGACGGGTGACTTCAATGCGAAGGTGGGTAAGAAGCAGACTGACGATCAGGGTAGGCAACTATGGGATAGCTTGTAGGAATAGCCGGAGAGAGTTAGTAGTAGAGTTCGAAAAAAAAATATAATTTACGCATCAATAATTCCTTCGTTCGCAAACGAGAGAACAGAAAGTCGACATGTAAGAACTCCAATGGTGAGGCTAACTATAAAATCGACTTCATACTATGCGCTCAACGTAACATCGTTCAGGATGTAATCGTCCAAGAAATGGTGCATTGTAGCAACCACAGAATGGTACAGTCTCGAATTAGCTTGGGGTTGAAGATGGAACGGAAGAAGCTGGTGAAGAGGAAGTCAATTAACGAGTTAGGAGTGAGAGGGAAAATAGAGCAATTCAAGATATCACTGCAGAACAGATATTCGGCTTTAACTCCGGAAGACGATCTTAATGTTCACCAAATGAACAATAATCTAACAGCTATCATTACGAAGTGCGCAGTTGAAGTAGACGGTACGGCGGTTCGAGACGATATCGGGAAGCTATCTCAGGAGACGAAAGATCATGACGAAACCCCAAAGTATGAGGGCGTCTGATACTGCAGCCAGAAAAGAACTGACAGAGCTATCGAAGTTTATAAATAAGCGCAAGGTAGCCGACAAAGGAACTTTAATATGGAGAGAATCGAGCATGCTCTAAAGAACAGACGTAGCCTAAAAGCGGTGAAGAGGAAACTAGGCATAGGTGAAAACCAGATGTATGCGATAAGAGACAAGGAGAACAATGTCATTAGCAATATGGATAAGATAGTTAAAGTACCTGAAGAGTTCTACACAAATCTGTGCAGTAGCCAATTTAATCAGATCGTTAATAAGAGAGATAGTAGCGCACTGCAATGCGTCATCCCGCCAGTAACAAAATATGGTGTAAAGACAGGCTTAGGAACAATGGAAAGGGGAAAGTAGCAGGGGAGGATCAGGTAACAGCAGATGTGTTGATGGACGGAGGGGATACTGTGCTAGAAAAATTAGCAACCCTGTATACGCAGTGTCTTATGACCTCAACCATACCAGAAGGTTGGAACAAGTCAAACTTAATCTCAATTCATGAGAAAGGAGACGCCAAGGACTTAGACCGATCAGCTTACTGTCCATTGCCTACAAGGTATTTACCAAGGTAATCGTTAATACAGCTGGGGCAACCTTAGACTTCAATCCACCAAATGATCAAGCAGGCTTTAGTAAAGGGTATTGCACAATATACCATATTCACACTATCAGTCAGGTGACAGAGAAACGCGCAGAAGAGAGCCAGCTCCTATATACAGCATTTATTGATTATGAGAAAGCATTTGACTCAATGGAAACATTATCACTGATGCCGGCATTGCGGAATCAGTGTGTAGAGGAGTCTTATATGAAAATACTGGAAGATGTCTGTTGCAACGGCACAGATACCATAGTCCTCCATTAAATCAGCAATAAAATTTCATTAAGGAAGGGCTTCAGGCAAGGAGAGACGATCTCGCCAATGCTATTCACCGCCTGTTTACAGGAAGTACTCCGAGGTCTGAATTGGGAATAGTTGCGGATAATATTAATGGAGAATACCTTAATTATGTGTGATTCGCTAACGACAATACCTTGCTGAGTCACTCAGGACATGAACTGCAATGCATGAAAAATGAGCTAGACAGGCAGAGCAGAACGGTGGGTGCAAAAATGAACATGCAGAAAACCAAAGTAATCTTCAATAGTCTATCAGGGGAACAGCAGTTCACAATTGGTAGCGAGATCCTGGAAGTGGCAAAGGAATATGTCTATTTAGGGCAGGTAGAAACCTAAATCGAATCATGAGAGGGAAATAAATAGGAGAATAAGAATTAGGTGGAGCGCATGTGGAAGGTTTTCTGAGTTCATTAATGGCAGTTTATGAATATCCCTGAAGAGAAAAGCACACAACAGCTGTATCTTAGCGGTACTCACCTACGGGGCAGAAACGTGTAGGCTAATGAAAAGGGTTAATCACCTCAAGTTAAGGACAACGCAACGAGCTACGGAAAGAAAAATCGTAGGTATAACGTTAGGAGACCAGAAGCGGCCAGTGTGCGTGAGGGAACAAAGGCGGCTTAATGACATCCTAGTCGGAATCAACTGAAAGGAATGGCCTTTTACAAGGCATGTAATGCGAAGGCAAGATAACCGCTGGTCCTTAAGGGTAACGGCGTGCATTCCACGAGAAGGCGAGCGTAGCAGGGGGCGGCAGAAGGTCAAGTTGGCGGATGAGATAAAGAAGTTCACAGGCAAAGGATGGCCGTAGCTGGCAAAGGACAGGGTTAATCTGAGAGACGTGGGCGAGGCGTTTGCCCTTTTGTGGGCGTAGTCACGCTGATGATAATGGTGATGAAGACCTGTACTCACCAAAACACTTACCACTCTTTCATTCCTATTTACTCTGTATGCAATACATGATATGCGTAAAGGAAGGCCTTGTACATAATATTTATTTCTTCAGCACCTGGGCTGCTGTATTTGCAGTGAACATTGTGGACAGAAGCTATATGAAAAGACTATAGTGCGCATGTACTGCAAAAGTACATAATTAGATTACAGATCATTTCCGCTTTATATCAAATGACTTCCAAGTGAAGGGAGGAAGTATGCATACATATTACGGAACCTTTGTTAACAACACGCCAGAAGCATCCGTTGTCTAAAACCAAATTCGTTTTCGTACACATCATCAAGTAACTTTTCAACACCAAAAAATACGCAGTTGTCATACAGAGTCGCTGTTTCTTACGTTTACTCTGTAGCTCATTTTACAAAAATCCCTCTGGAAACTTATTACCAGCAGGTTCCTCTGTACAGCGTAGTATTTTTTGTTTTGTACAGTGTATCTTGTCACGAGTCCTGCTGCGTGAAGTTGTCACAGTGGCGACGAGGAAGAGGTCCATCCTGAGACAAAGGTAGCACAGTTAGGTAGGACATGCCTCTTGGTGTCGGACAGCGACTTGGCTACGCTCAGCCAGTTTGACCAGTTCGTCGAGTACCAAGACTTCGAGTTCTACGTCCAGCGGTTTCAACATTACCTTCAAGCTAACAAGGGGAGCGACGACTTGAAGATAACGACTTTGTGGCGACCATCACCAAGAAGACTTTTCGGGCGCTGAAAAGTTTACTTGCTCCGGTCAACCAGGATGAGAAAAGCTAGAATTGCCTGGTCAAGGTGGTCAAGGAGCGTTCCTCCCTAAATCGTATGGCAATAGCAGAACGGTTCTATTTTAACTGCCAAACCTAGCGCGGAAACGAAACAGTGGCAGCATTCGCCGTTGAACTTAAGCGGCTGGCCACGCCTTGCGAAGTTGGGCAATTCCTGGATGAAGCATTGCTGGACCGTTTTCTAGCTGTCGAAAGGCACCCAATTACTCAAGCAGAACTCCTAAAGAAAAGCACGCTAACGTTTGGACCTGCTTGCGATTTCGCCAAAGGCAGGCTTTCGGGCAGCAGTAGATGTCGCAAGAACGAAAAATATTAAGCCGCGTTCGAGCAAAATTATGCTGCGGATCGTTAGCTCGTTCTCTTTTGCCTTTCGCAACTGGGTTTTCAGTCTGGCAGGTTTTCTCTTTTTCATGAACTGATTAGCGTTTGCTAATTTATGAGGGTTTAACGTCTCAAAGCAACTCAGACTATGAGGGACGCCGTAGTCAGGGGCTGCGGGAACTTCGACCACCCGGGGTTCTTTAACATGCACTGATAACGCACAGTACATGAGCCTCTAGCATTACAACTCCATCGAAATGCGACCGCCACGACCGGGATTGAACCCACGCCATAACCACTGAGCCACCGCGGCGGCACCGGATTAGAGTTTGTGCAAAGTCGCTAAGTTGAAGTTCAAGTCTCTTGATGTCTTGGAAGGACGTCATTGGATGAGCAAGCAAGCAAGGGAAGATAAACATTTATTTAAACCAAAGAATTAGTGACCTCGAGGTCGAGAGGGTAGCTTCCTCATTCCAGGAGTCCACTAACCATGGCTGCACGACGAACTTGCTGGACGAGCGCTTCTTGTCCTGCCAAGGTGTTGCCAGATAGCTGTACCTCCCTCCGCTCGAATGATGTGCTAGGCGTCTTGAAGTGTTGATAGATGGTGATAAGTTGATTGAAAAGCATGAAACGAGCACAATTACGACGCTATGATAACTTTTCCATCCAGTACGTTTCTTTCAATCTGTGGCGTTACTAAAGCGCGAGTAGCCTGAGATGATGAATCGAACAACACGGCTCCGAAAAGATTCGTTGTTAGTGGTGAAGTACTCGCCAGCTTTGTCAGGGTCCGACGTGGTTAGGTAGTGTTCGCTATTAAGCCGGATAAGATTCGTATAGGGATGCATTTTAACATTTATGGGTGCTTTTGGGATGCGTTAAAAAAAAGCGGGCTGGCGGTTAGCATACGCTGCAGTACTGTCTCTATGGTCATGTAATGTGATGCGAAATTGAAGATTCCCCCCAATGTACTTTTATTTAGTCCTGACATCGACAATATAATGTTCTCAATTAAATAAAAATATGTATATTATGGGATTTAATGCCCGAACTGACAAATATCGACATTCAGAGACGCCGCAGTGTAGATACCTGGATTAATCTGGACCGGCCGAGGTTTTGTAGCCTGTGCTGACGTCGCACAACACACGATCGCCAGTTGTGTTTCGCCTCCATCGAACTGCGGCTGCCTCAGCCACGATTAAACCCTGGTCCTCTAGCCCAGTAGCCGAGTTGCGTATCCACTAAGCCACCGCAGCTGGTTTTGTTAATAATGCAAGTTGGGGGAATGCGAGGCATAGACATCGCTTCGGGAATATTTAAGGCGATCAACTAGGTTCAACGCAATGGGTGAATAGTAAGGAGAACCCTTCTCCTCATCCTTCTATGCCATTTGATATTTATGGCGCCGCAAGGAGTCCACTATACGGATTACATGGAAACCATGTTGCGTGATTACTTTTGGCAGATATGGTATGCCATTTCGCCTACTTAACTTCGAGTCGCGCACTATTGCGGCACTGACAGCACAGGTGCCCCTCTGAAACCTTTAAGTCCACGTACCATATTGCCGCGGACCTTTGTACTACTTTTTACTTCATTATTCGAAGCTGCCGGCGCGCGTTTTAATCGTTTTGTTTGTGATGGAAGACGCAACAAGTTTTATCTCGATTGATCGCATTCGGGTGGAGCCGATTCTACGTTGTTATTCCTGACTGTCATGGTAACTTTGCACGCCGTATCTCAGAAGTTCGTTATTAGCTTAAAATTGAGCAGGGCCAAGAGAGGCGCCCATTCTGTTTGACGACCGCCGACCACGCTTGTTGCTTTCGCCACCGCCGAGTCACTGTGGGCGCAGGTCAGCCCCAATAAAGAGTTTCATTTAGAACTTTTCGCCCTCTTCTGCTCTCCTTGGACGGCCGCTACCACTACGTGATAATACCATACCATATTATATCGCACCACACCATACCATACCGTACCTTATCATACCAAACCATACCATACGTTATCATACCATGCCATGCCTTGTCTAAACAATACCGTAGCATCCTTTTTAGTATTCGTACAGCGCTTTTATTTTCGACTGCGCCTTTATTGCGCTGGTTGTCTTTTAATGAATCAACCAACTGGTCCATGATTACCACTACTTACAAATACACTGCACCGAAAGTTATCCGCTCTTTCGTTTTTACTTTTTCTGGGAAGTATCAAGAAGGGCGGCCATGCTATGTCCAAACAGAGAACACGTCCGCATTGAACCACGATCGCGCTATGTCAGCACTGCAGTGGCATTGCTTCAAGAGGGGCAGTGACCCTCCTTCGCAGGCTGTATTTAATGATACCACCTATATACTGGCCGAAAGAGTGGACTCCACAACTGTCATGCTTAATCAGCTGGTAAAAACTTAAAGAATTCAGTAACGTTTTTTCACCTACGAAAACATAATGGTAGCGGAAAGCGAATTTCTCGACAGAGTGCCCGCTTTATTTTGAAACTTTTTTCTCATCTGTTTTCAAATGCATTCGTATTCATCCAAATGTTTAGGGGAATCCCCCAATGTAGAGTAGATTTGTAATAAGGGAGTAATTACTCATTTGCATCCACCCAAGCACAGCCATACGGCTACAAAGGAAAGCTATACAGCTTTCTCAGAAACTTCGCAGTTAAAGAAAAATTCGTCCTCGTCCGTGGTTCGAACCCGGGACTATCACTTCACCGCAGCAGTCGCTCTACCAACTGAGCTAACCGGGACGGCAAGCTTATGATAGGGCGAGAGCGAATTGATCAATAACTCGAAGAAAGAACAGTGTTGGTCAGTTGTTCAGGGGAATCCTCAATGGGGAGTAAATTTGTGATAAAGGAGTAATTACTCATTTGCATGCACCCAAGCGCAGCGATACAGCTACAAAGAGAAACTATACAGCTCTCTCAGAAACTTCGTAGTTAAAGAATGGCTGCACGTATGGCTGCGCTTGGGTGGATGCAAATGAGTAATTACTCCCTTATTACAAATCTACTCCACCTTGGGGGATTCCCCTAAACATTTTACCGATGCGAAAGGCAATGTGAATAAGTTGTGCTAGAGAAACTTACAGTGCTGTATACACAGTCCACGGCCACAAGCGCGCGGGAAGTATGGAAATATGCTAACCTCTGACGACTGGATTAGAAAACAAGGCATTGTGAAGACCTTGTGCTAGAGAAAATTACCATCCTGTACACACAGTCCATAGCCCCAAGCGCGCGGGATGCAAGAAAATATGCTAACATCTTACGACTGCATTGAAAAACAGATGAGAAGTTTAAAAATAAAGCGGACACTCTTTAGGGAAATTCGCGTTCCGCAACCATTCTGTTTTCTCCTTCGACACCCTGATTCTGACGGTTCGCAAACTGAAACTTGATGCGGCGCCGTGTCTGTCGTCCTAACAAAAAACGGGTCAGAATCACTCACAAATATTTAATTTGCGTAGTAGAGCTCAAACTTCGACACAGAAGCAACGGCACTAATAAAGCAATCAATGCATTCAAACAACAGCAGACACATTCAATTACTGCCTATGAACTGATAGTCTCTCATGCCTTAGAGGTATGCAGAACACAACAAGCATAAATCCTGAGATAAATTACAATACCATTAGAGTGAAATTCATTCAAAGTAGATACAAAGTTAACTATGATTCGGCAAAAGTGCACACCGGAAGAAAAGCCAATGAATTAGCTGACGAACTGCTTGAAAATCTTAAGACCTCAATACTGAAAAGTGATGTAGATTCCTGCCACTAAAGCATTTATCTATTCATCAAAAGACAACTACACCTGCTAACGCTCTTTAAATCGGTAAACCAATCGCACAACGAATGTGACAACACAAAAAGCAAACAAAAAATCGGGCACAATGGCCAGATACCGCCCAGTTTTCCCATTCCCTTATGCACCAGCCAGGGATTAACAAGGGATGGCAGCTTTCCATTTTACTTTTAAAGGGTCAGCAAACTAGACCACAAAACATCTAACTGTGGCTTCAAAAAAAAAATTGATCGTTTCTTTCAAAATCCTTCACTCACACAGAAAGAAAGGAAGGGCCTCACAAACAATTTCCCAGTTGTATTAGTCCATAGTCTGAAATGACAAAATATTAAAATATCGTACAAAATATCAGTCAGGAAAACAAAAAATTGGCGGTGGTTTAGCTCTGGCTACACCTGGAGTGATGTGATAGCTACAGCTGCTTGAGTGGAACTTGGTCACGTGACCAACCACGTGACGAACCACTTCATCAGCCACGGCGCCGGCAGCTGCTCTGCACCACGTGACCAAAGACGTGGCAGAGTGGCGGCGCAACGACAGGGTGGCGCTCCACCACGCTTAAGGCTCGAAATGCTACTGTGATGTAGCTATCGCTACAAACCGGTATAACGCCTTTGAATAAAAAGGTAGCGTAAAAAGGACGACCGCAGAAGGAAGACAACAAAAACGCGAACGCTACTAAAAACTGGGTTTATTTTCCGGAGCAATTAACAATGTAACACATAGCATGCGCACACGACAGTAGGGTGGCACCGGCCTTCTTGACAAAAAAGAGAAATCTGATTTCATATTTACAATCGCAGTAATAACAGGTAACAAGTGTATCAGCTGCGAAAAAAGCTTCAAGAACCGACAGACATCGAACAAAAGAAAAACATTCATAAACGTGTTTTTCTTCAATGTCGATTGGTTCTTGGCGCTCTTTTCGCAGCTGATACATTTGTTACCTGTTATATCTGCGATTGGAGATACGAGTTGAGATTTCTTTTTTCTGTCAAGAAGGCCGGCGCCGCCCTAGTGTGGTGTGCGCATGCTATGTTACGCCTATATATTGCCAAGTGTTCCGGAAAATCAAACCATTTGTTAGTAGCGTTCGTGTCTGTGCAGTCTTCATTCTGTGGTCTTTTTTGCGCTACCTTTTTACTCAAAGTATGTGTTACCAATTAGCCCAACAACAAGTTTTATTGATTACAGCTACTGATCATATAAAATAAAAGACCAACCGTAGCACTAATCCTTCATCTATGCATCCCATCACAACCCTACTTCTCTCTTTTAGTGCGGGAGTCCACTTCCGGTCACGATAGTGAACTGACGTGTTATCTTGCGCTCTGTCGGAGAGGCTTTGCAAGCAAGGCGAACGGGGGCGTGGCGCGCTCGCTTTCGCTGTGTTTCGCATGTGCCGCATGGGCAGTTCCGTGTTTTATGGTGTGTTGCGCCTTAAACATCCAGAAAATATCAACTCCATTTGACTTGTGAAGTCACCCGGAATCCGTGGACACCAGTTTTGTGACCCGGAAGCCGTTACTTACACTGCCACGTCAGAAGAAGCCCTCCACTACGTGGCAGCCGTGCCAAGCCTAACGAGAGGTAGGAGGCGATGCTGGCAACGCAGACGCTGACGATGGCCCAGGCGTCTGCGCTCGACACAAAGAACGCCGACGGGCGTTCCTCTGCTGCGGCGGAAGAGGAAATGGACCTTGCCGGACCTTCGACGAGCAAGACCGACGGCATCAAGCCAACGACAACTCACACTGGAACAATTGAAAGAACTACCACCGAGGACGACTCCCACACCGTCCTCACTTTGCGACAAAGAAAACAACAAGCGAAAGAGAAGAAACAGGGATTAAGAAGACCCGAAGAACGAAAATCGGAATAAAACCCGCTGCGAACCCGAAGGAAAAGGAAGGGGATCAAATACCCGCCGTTTCCGAAAGACGACTTCACAGCAGTGATTCGACCCCACCAGGACCTACCATTACGAACAATCACCACCCCGGAGATAGCTGCGGCAGTCTCATCCGCCTGCAAACACACCGTAACAGGTGAGCACTCTCTGTTACGGATAAAGCTGGGATCAAACATAGTTATCTTTTCAACCTCGGAACAAGAAGTGGCAGAGTGAATTCGTCACATAACTACGCTATCACAACATGGTCGTAAACATGCCTTAAACGTGTACGCGGCGACTGGCGAAGAAGACATCAGGGGAGTTGTGCACTGGATACCAGGCAGCATACCAACTGAAATACTAATGGCCAACTTGCGGGCGAGAACGCAAGGGGTGGAAATAATACATGCACGCATGGTGGGGGAAAAGAAGAGTGCAGCGATCACCTTCCGTGGGCCGACTCTCCCGCGCTTTGTGTATTAATGCGGGGGAGAACAAGCCTGCCACTAGTATAGAGCAAAAGTGCAGGTGTGCAAGACCTGCCACAGCAAGAGGCATCGTACAGATGTGTGCCCCCATCCGGACACTAGCGTCTGCCGCATATGTGGTACGAGGGACCCGCTTGGCGGACATATGTTTGCGCCAAAGTGTGCGTCGTGCGAAGGGGGGGGGGGGGGAGGGGGGGAACACGCTACAGGTTGGTTACCGCTGCTGCACATAGCGACTGAGACAGCCGAGAAAACCCGCCAGGCAACCAAGAAGGCGCTCGCCCAGCCCAAAGGGTAGGGCGATCCGCTGGTTTACACCTGAGAAAGAGGAATCGAAACTTTGTAACCAAGCGAAGTCGCGATCGCCAAGCCGATACAGGACTCCATCACCCAAAGATCGAAGAAGAGTCCGAGCGCGCTCCAAGACACCGCCTACGCCTCACAGAGATGGAGCTCAAGTTCCATGCTTTCACCGACAAACAACAGTCCGAAACATCACGACGGTTGAACGCAGCTGCCCACTCGAACCGCCACGGCATCGGCGGGACAGAAGTCGACGCCACCTACGAACACGCAGGTAAGCTGGTCAAGGGTCGCGGTTCCCAGACCACCCCAATAATGCAAAGTGAGAAATATCAGCGAATAATCGCAGAAAATATGCAACTTAAGTCCCGTCTTGCTGAACTACAGGCCGAACTCGCAGCACTTAAACAACATCTACCAACTACGACCCAAAGCCAGAACACACAAAACCAACCAACACAAATGCAAACGGACGCGACACAATACGCTACCCCCGCGGCGCAACACGGGGAGGGACAGCTAAGCAACATAGAAACCCAGCTAGAACTTCTCATTGCGCAGATAGGAAATCTCAAGAAATATGTCAACGACTCCATCAAAAGGGGTAAAAAAAACACGGAAACGTGGGAACCCAAGCCAAGGAGGCCGCGATCCCAAGATCGTGTTAACGACTGACACGGAGACAAATTTTGAGAGCCTCTATGATGGCTAAACAAAACACACGCTGTCAAGAGAATCTCGAGTTGTGGCAGTGGAGCTGTCTTTCTCTGCACAACAAAGAAGCTGCACTAACGCAATTCGTGGAAGCAGCGGCAATTGCACCAGATCTTATATGCGTGCAAGAAGCAGGCAAACTTCGAAACGCTCAATAAAAGGATACACTCCACAAAAACGCCGATCACAAGGGGATGGCAATACCAGCTCGGAAGGATCTCTAGGTGAGCGTCGAAACTATACCGGGCATTCAAATACCTCATCAAATAGCCACGGTCAGGCCGGTAAAGCGAGGTCGCCCGAAGAACATCGTAGCAAATGTATGCAGCTCGCCACCAGACCACAAGGCGGACTTCACACTAATTATCTTGCACATCATGAACACCGCGAAACAAGGTGATAGAGTAGTATTGCTAGGGGATTTGAACGCCTGGCACACTGGCACACGGAGTGGGGTTACATAAGGGGCACGGCCGAAGGTACCAGCCAACTGAAGGCAGCTCAGACTCACGATCTGATCCTTGTCACGCAGCCTGACTCGTCCACCGAACTGGGAAATAGCGTGTCAAGAGATACGGCCCCCGACCTCACTTTCGTAAGCGATGAACGAGGAATCACTTGGACTAACATGACGAGACATTGGGGAGTGACCATTACATTCTCAGTGTCTCCATTCAAACAGCAAAAATAAGACATCCGATCGGCACGGCACGTCTGACAGACTGGAATAAACTTAGGGAATGCCAAACTGAGGTCCCGAACTTCCACATGATACGAGATTTCACGGGGTATTCATGGGACGCAGCGTAACAAGCCACCAGGCAGTTTCAAACTACACAGGAAAACCCAGTGGTCGACAACCATATGAGACACCTTTGGGAAGCAACAAGAAGCCTTGCCAAAAAATGGAAGAAACAACGGCAAAACCGAAAGCTTAGAAAACGTGTAGCACAACGCACGGAGGCAGCCAATGCAGACTCGCAAGAGCTGCGCGCTACGAACTGAAGGAATTGCTGCTACTCTCTCCGCGGCACTCTAAGCACGAAGAAAACGTGGGCAAACCTTCGCAGTATGCTCACCCCTGCAACCACGCGGATAGAAACGACGCTCGCCCTAAGGCGCATAGCCAACAACTACGCAGCCTAAGACGAGGAGCTCCAAAACACGTACGTGGGAGAAAGGGTGACCCCAACCACCACACAAAGTTATACGTGACCGGCTAACGCCACCCTTGAAGAACCGATATCGTTTGCAGAAGTATACGCTGCAGCGCTGTCTTTCAAGAGGAACACGGCGCTCAGTCCGGATCGTATCACAAACTTCATAGTTAGAAACCTGGGCACCGAGGTTTTAGAGAAACTAAAGCAGCTCTTCAACGACACGGTTTGGAAGGTAGGAAGGTCCATACTACCTGAATGGAAAGAGGCTGATATCATTTAATACCTAAGCCGGGGAAACCAAATTCGCTACAGAACCTCCGATAAATCTCGTTAACCTCCTGTCTTGGCAAACTTTTCGAAAAAGTCATCCAAACACGGATTGGGAGATACTTTTAGGATAACGAGCTCCTACCAAATTCGATGTACGGTTCCCGACATGGTGTTTCCACGCAAGACGTCGTTTGCCTTCTTCGGGACGAGGTCCTCAACCCACAACCCAGAAGCATGAACATAATCCTGCTTACCTTGGACCTGCAGAAGGCCTTTGATAACATATCACATGGCGCGATACTCACCGGCCTACAAGAGGTAGGCTGTGGGGAGAGGATATACAGTTAGGTGCACAGTTTTCTCAAAGACAGAACGTCGTCCATAGGGCTGGGCCACCTAAGATCGGACAAGATTCACATGGCCAACAAGGGCACTCCACAGGCTTCTATACTTTCCCCACTGCGTTTCAACATAGGGATAATGAAATTGGCTCTAGGGTTGGAAGAAGACCCAGAGCTTGGAGTAGCCATATACGCGGACGACGTCACCCTTTGGGTTACCAAGGGGTCCTACGGGCACAGACAAGACACACTACAAAGAGCGATCAATACAATTTACGAACACGCGAGGGGGGCAGGCATGAGATGCGCACAAGAAAATCGAAATTTATACAAATTAGTCTTAAAACCACCCAGCAGACGCGCTCCCCCCTCCTAAATCTGGAGATAAACGGAAGCCAGGTCAAAGAAGTGCAGGAGCTCAGGGTGCTTGGCATGCTAATTCAGGAGACGGGCAGCGTATCGTCAACGCTAAACAAACTCAAACACACGGCCAGGAGTGTATCGAGACTCATAAGAAGAATCTCCCGCAGTAAGGACGCATGAAAGAGGACGACAGACGACACTAGGAGACTAATATAAGCCTTCGTCATCAGCCGCATTAAGCACGCTCTGCCATAACAGCTTTCACGCAGATGTGAAGCAGAGCAGGCCAACATGCTCATACGCAATGCCTAAAAAGCTGCAGTGAGCCTCCCTGACTGCACTGGCACAGAGCGTCTGCGGAGTCTGGGTATTTACAATACATACGATGAACACGCCGCGGCCGTCTTGATCGCGCAGAGAGACTCAACTCGACAACCCAAGGTGGCGCTTTACTACAAAGACTTCACTACACCCTGGCACCCCAATTCTGCGGGGAGGAGACGCACCAAATACCCAGACAAAACAGGGAACGCATACACGTGGACCCCATACCCAAGAACATAGTCCTGCTTAACGCCGGCCGCAGGCGAGCGAGAGCGATGACACCCGAACATTTACTCAACTTCCCAAACACTCACTACACAGACGCAATTCCCTACCCATTGAGGCTGAGAGCATTTGCTGCGGTCGTCACTAGAGAGAACCATGCAATCCCGTCGGCCACGATCCGCACCAAGAGCACGGTCGTGGCAGAAGCGGCATCCCTATCACTAGCCATACGAGCGGCAGAGGGCAAGAGGAATATGCACGTGTTCTCACGGATTTGCAAGAAGCTTGCCGACTGTTTTTTAAGGGCTTCCTCCCTCAGAGCGTCCTAGGCATACTAGGAACCAACGTTCGAGAAGATCACATCATCACTTAGTGCCCCGCTCACGAAGGTGTACAGAGAAACAAACAGGCGGACCGCCTGGCTCGAATACTAATTTTCCGAGCCGCGGACACATCGACCCGGGAAGTATACCTCATACCTACGCTACCGCAAGATATCCTCGACAGCCAAAGACGCGCCAGGCATACAATGGCGCCACCTCACCCTGAACTCACACGCTTGCAATCCAGGGACTGGAGACGCCTACAAACCAACACATATCCCAACATACACACACTCAGCAAAATACACCCGTCCCAATACGATGACTGCTGTTCTTGGTGCGGCGACACCTACCCTCAAGCACATCACATCGCATTGCAAACAAGGACCAGCAGAGGGAGACTCACCCCTCGTTACACGCAACGAACTTGAAAGGTCGTGGGAGGCGCGACTCGCCCGGCAGGACCTGGGAAGCCAGCAGGCAACGTTGGACCAAGCCGAACGAGCCGCTACAGCCAGTGGGGCCCTGGAATAGGGGCTTCACCCGCAAGAACCTCAGTCTGCTATTTCAATAAAATATTTATTCCTCCTCCTCCTCCTCCTCCTCCTCCTCCTCCTCCTCCTCCTCCTCTCTTTTATTGTGGTAGCACTTGTTGTAATTCGTCCCCACAATTAGCCGCTGTGCATTTGCCTCAAGCCTGCTTTGTGAAAGCTACCCACGTGCGCACTGGATGGTGGTAACCTGCCACCTTCAAATGGATTGTGAGAACCTGCCCAAGTGAGTTTATGTATACAGCTGTAAACCTGTTATTGTGAGGAAACTTACCATGACCACTGTAGCAGGCGACAGTTCAAAAAATAATTGGTCGCGAGTGATTTCCCAGGAAGCGCACGTGGGTCACACAAGCCCCACAGATGACAGCACCTGCCATCGACTTGCAGTGGCGCATCGCTTAACCGCTGTACTAGGAGCGGTGCGAGGAGTACCATGCGTGCATCGATTCCGATCGATCGCTTCCGCAATTATGGGCACTGACCTGTTACGGCTGTCCAAACAACTTCCATCCGAACGCCGTAACCACTGAAAACCGAAGATCTAGCAAGAGTGGCAGATCGGGCTAGTTGGTATTTTTCCATAATGCGATACAGCGCGAATAAAGACGGGGACGAAGCGAGACAGGACACCACAGAGCTGACTTCAACTGAATTTTTATTGCGGAAAGGGGATATTTATACAGGAAATGGAAGGGAACGCATGATGCCGCTACTGCTGGAATTGATACGCGGGATAAGATATTTAAAGGCGAAAAGAAGAGGCTGCAACAGCGCACAAGGGTTGCTAATAACAAACAACAACGCAGTGCAAGTCAATGATGAACGATAAGACAAGGCACCGGCATTTTGCAACAAAAACACAAAAACAAGAGCCAAAGGGCCTTAAACCGCAGTACAAGGCGAGGAATGAAACTAGGGAGCAAAAAGCAGGGCACTAACAATTTGCTAGGGAAAAAGAAAGCCAGAAAAAGGGCAATAAAAGATCTGAAACCGTGCGAGAGAGACTTTAAAAATGCAGGGCCAAAGGGGGCAAATAAGAGGCTGCTCATGACATGGCGGCAAACACACCTGAAAACTTCTAGGAGCCAAACGGTTCTAAAATCGCTGAAAATCAAAACCAAACGAAGAAATCACCTAGATGACATCTGGCTCAAATAATCTACTTCTCGTTTCGTCAGGGCGATCGAGGGAGAGCTGACACAGTCCTCTCCTAGTTTCAAGATGTGCAATGCCTCCATGATCTCGCGAGTGCTTTGATGGGCATTTTTATCTAGAACAGTGCAATCTTGAAACAACGGCTTGCAAGGGCGAGACGGACACTTCAAGCAATGCACTCCCAGGTTCCTTTTTGCTGTGTTGCTGACGTCATTAGAGTGCTCCATCAGTCGCTCATTAAGGCACCGACCAGTTTGGCCTATGTAAGCCCTGCCACAACTCAAAGGAATTTTATACACGACACCGACTTTGCAGGATACAAACGGTGAACGGTGTTTGACCGGGCAGGCTGGTTTACGCTCTGCAGGGGCGTTTACTCTGTGGCAGAGCTTGGAGAGCTTGTCAGGAGCCGAAGGTTGTTGTGATTCCTTACCTGCACGCGGTGTCTCACCGGTTGAAGAGAATAGGCCAGCGGGCTGATGTTAGAGTGGTGTTTTCGGCTCCTGACAAGCTCTCCAAGGTCTGGCACAGAGTAAACGCCCCTGCAGGGCGTAAACCAGCCTGCCCGGTCAAACACCGTTCACCGTTTGTATCCTGCAAAGTCGGTGTCGTGTATAAAATTCCTTTGAGTTGTGGCAGGGCTTACATAGGCCAAACTGGTCGGTGCATTAATGAGCGACTGATGGAGCACTCTAATGACGTCAGCAACACAGCAAAGAGGAACCTGGGAGTGCATAGCTTGAAGTGTCCGTCTCGCCCTTGCAAGCCGTTGTTTCAAGATTGCACTGTTCTAGATAAAAATGCCCATCAAAGCACTCGCGAAATCATGGAGGCATTGCACATCTTGAAACTAGGAGAGGACTGTGTCAGCTCTCCCTCGATCGCCCTGACGAAACGAGAAGTAGATTATTTGAGCCAGATGTCATCTAGGTGATTTCTTCATTCGGTTTTGATTTTCAGCGATTTTAGAACTGTTTGGCTCTTAGTAGTTTTCAGGTGTGTTTGCCGCCATGTCATGAGCAGCCTCTTATTTGCCCCTTTTGGCCCTGCAATTTTAAAGTCTCTCTCGCACGGTTTTAGATCTTTTATTGCCTTTTTTTGGCTTTCTTTTCCCCTAGCAAATTGTTAGTGCCCTGCTTTTTGCTCCCTAGTTTCATTCCTCGCCTTGTACTGCGGTTTAAGGCCCTTTGGCTCTTGTTTTTGTGTTTTTGTTGCAAAATGCCGGTGCCTTGTCTTATCGTTCATCATTGACTTGCACTGCGTTGTTGTTTGTTATTAGCAGTCCCCTTGTGCGCTTGCAGCCTCTTCTTTTCGCCTTTAAATATCTTATCCCGCGTATCAATTCCAGCAGTAGCGGCATCATGCGTTCCCTTCCATTTCCTGTATAAATATCCCCTTTCCGCAATAAAATTCAGTTCAAGTCAGCGCTGTGGTGTCTTGTCTCGCTTCGTCCCCGTCTTTATTCGCGCTGTATCGCATTATGGAAGATCTAGCGTACCTAATTCGCATTTGGCCTTAAGTACGTAGATCTGCCTCCATTTTTTCCTATCTCCCGGTAACTATACCCTCCCCTCAAAAATATCTCATCCTTTTAACTGTTCCCACATTTTGGCTGCTCCCAAATCACATTTCCTAGTCAGCTTCAACGGGAATCTCAACAAGCCTCAATCCAAACAGACGGTCTTGACACGTAGGAGCAACGGCCATAGCTCTAGCATAACCACAGCCCACACGCGAAGCCATATTAACTTATGCACCGTAGCTACTGTTACCACGAGAACAGGTTGCCCCTCAAGCCTCGTGAGTGTTGCAAGGCATTGGCGAAACATTACCAAAAAGCAACGTTCTCCATGCAGTCGTCAAGTTGTGTGGCCTACAGAGGGGCCTCTACCTGGGCCCCTGTGTGCCCATAACTTACCTCCCTCTGCATCAAGTTTTTGCAGCTGCCTAGGGATCAAGATCCTAAAGTCAGCACAAACTCACAGAATATAGAGGGATATTGACGACAGAAGTGCCATCCCTGAAACATTTACGCAGATACTTCGATTCAGTGCTTGTACTAGCAACTACGAAGGTGGTAAGCCCCTGGCCAATCGAAACACCAACCCTGGGCCGTTTAATCCCCCGTTCGGGGCCTCGCTCCTACATGGGTTAAAGGCCGTCCGCGCTCACCAAAATCGGCAGTTGTAACATCTCCTCAAAACCGCTGGGCAAGGAGATCATTATCATGCTGCTTCACTGCCTTACCTTTTAAGTCGCGTGAAACTAATGGGCACCAATGATTGATAACGGCATTGAAGACTACCCTTGCAAAGCATTTCGGGAATAGTGACCCTTGAAAATCACAACTATAACAATCTTTTATCCCCTACTTGCATTCCATCCTCGGAAAAAATGAAGGACGGGAAAACCAAAATTCTTAGAAAGCACCGCTCATAATTATAAAAAAAGGTCACGTTATACTCGTAGACGTATAACGATGGCATTTATTTTTACAGACCTTTATTTCAAAATATTTGAGACATAGAAAGGTGCTGTTGTGCAGGGAGATTTCACAGCAAAGTGGACAATATGCACATGACAGAGCTCAACAATTAGGCAACTAATTAACCATATTGCACTAAGCAACATTTTGTTTAGCGTATTAAAGGCGTCTACATCGAATATTAGTACAGTATTTAAAGGTTTTGTTCAGCAGTGTGCTTTTGTTTTTATTTTATTACTTTTTCCTTGATATTTTTACCTGTAAATGCTTGTAATTTCTTGTTGCGTGTTTTACTGTGCTTCTCGTGCTACGATCATGCATGATCTGCACTGTTTGAAATGATGAAGTAAAGTTCTAACATCAAAAATGCGGATTTCAAAGATCCTTGAGCTGGTTTCCCTCAATGCGCATTTATACAATTCGATCACTCGCAGTTTTAATGCAGCTAATAAAGACTCTGTTGTCTACTTAACGGCACAGAAGCAGTTCACACCACTGCTTCACGCATGTATTCCCTTCAGGACCATGCAATCTCTTATTAAGCTTGAAGAGAATAAATACTCGTAGGTGACTGGGCCGAAAAAATGCTCAGCGATTCTGGACCTCCATTGCACGCCTCATCGTCTCAGAAAGGATGGACGCATATATGCGTTTGTCTTGTCTTTTCGGCAGAGAGAAAGCTTGTCACAAAATACCAAGCTGTTCAGTGTGTCTGGGAAAGAGACAGAGTGTGTCTGGGAGGCAGAATAATAATGCCTGTAAATTCAACCTTCCGTCTCCGTTTGTGGCATGCGAAACATGTACAGTCAATAGACTGTAGTTTTCCCCTGCCGCTGGATAGAATGTTCTTTAAATGAGCGCCTCACCGAGCGCGAGCCTTGGTTGAAACATGTGAGGCTATCTTCTGAGTAGAGCTTGCACCGCAAGGAACTTAACTGTAAAGCAAAATAAGAAGAAAGTGAAGCTGTCCTCGTATACAAGAATCAAACTCACAGAGAGATATTAGAATTTTTCATTCGCAAGACTGGCGCCACCTGCTTTAGCGCCCCTTTCTCACTACAGGAGTGCGAGATACCGATATTTGGCAGCGTCGTGCGATTCTTCTTCTTATCAAAGTGCGCATATTTCTATTTTGCATGAAAAAGTCGCTACTCAGAATCAACCTACGGTTGGAAGCTAGCGCCCGTCCCGTCTTCTAGTCTTTCGTCCTTTCGGCTTGAGGTAACAAGTATATGCAATGTATCCCATATTTCCCTTACTTTAAGAATTCTATATGTTTGAATAAAAGCAGTGGAGGTACGCAGTTCTTGACTGAATAAGGCGCTGTTCCAGCAAGTGTGCTAGGCTCCATTTGTTGAACGATATCTGGGGGGGGGGGGGGGGGGATGGAGTGAAAGCGATTTGCAGGTTCTTCCCTGATCATGGCTTCTGCGGACTGAAAAGAATGAACCTGTGTGCGTGGTTGTGCTTGGCTATATTTGGACCTAAGGTCACCGCACTACCTTCGGTTTTGTTCGCGCGAGCACACGGGCTGCGTTTTTCTGCCTGTCTGCTTGCACGTCAAATCCGTGCGCTAATAACGAGTTTGCGATTTCGTGCTTACTTCTCTTTCCTTTGTCCCAAACCTGACCTTGAGCAAGTACCTACGTTTTGCTCGTGTCAGTGAGTATGCAAACTGTGGCCTTCAATTATGCCAACGCTTGTAGCAGATATGTTGTACAATTCTGAAACAGAGATGCTTTCTAGAAACGCACGCAGGTAGTCTGAAACACTCAACTGGCTGGGGAATCTTTTCAGCATTACATCGCCAGAGATGCCTGCCAAAACTGATGAGAAGAATCTGTGCAGGAAACAATATTCCGCAGTGTATATTTATTTCCATTTGGTTTTCGCACAAAAACATAGCTGCCGCTTCCAAGAAAAACTAACACTTTTCCCTTGCTGCCGGACATTTTAGTGTAAATTGCCGCTACGAATGAAAGGGCAATGTGAAATGCAAACAAATAAAAATTAATCAAATGCATCTCTATATCAATTATTTATTTCATGTGCTTAAGACCATATCCGTAGCCGACCGAACTGGCACCACTTCCATAGCCACCATCCCATCCTGCGCTGAGATACCCGCTACTGCCACCATACCAGCCAGGAGTCATATATCCGCTGCCACCATTCCATCCAGGTGTCTTTAACCCTCCGCTGCCAACATACCAGCCAGGAGTCACGTATCCAGAGCTGCCACCGTACCAGCCGGGAGTCATGTATCCAGAGCTACCACCATGCCACCCAGGAGTAGCGTATCCACCACTGCCACCGTACCAGCCAGGAGTCATGTATCCAGAGCTACCACCGTACCAGCCAGGATTCCCGTACCCTCCGCTTCCTCCATACCATCCCTGAGTAACGTATCCGTCGCTGCCGTATCCGTAGCCGCTGTAATCAGCAAAGCCGCCAGACCAGCCTGGGTTGGTGTATCCTCCAGCGCCTCCATACGAACCCTTAATACCAGTAAATGGGTTTCCAAAGCCGTAGCCAGCAGTAGCAAGAGTTACCGCAAGAATGAGGGTGAGCAGGGACAACTGAAAAAGACCAAAGACAATGCTCTGAACAAGCTTCTCAGCCAACACCTAGAAGAGATGTCATGTCTCCGAATTGCAGGAACAAGTTGCGAGACGATCACTATAAATATGAACTCAAATGTGCTTCGTAGAGACACGATAAAAGAAAAACGCACATCAAGACACAAGGCAGGGCAACCACGAACTCATCATTATCATAGAGGATGGGACAGTGAATGCACATTACCATCACCATTATCATCAGCGTGACTACGCCCACTGCAGGGCAAACGCCTCTCCCATGTCTCTAAGATTAACCCTGTCCTTTGGCAGCTACGGCCACCCTATGCCTGCAAAATTCTTTATCTCATCCGCCTACCTAACATTCGGCCGCCCCCTGCTAAGCCCGCCTTCCCGTGGAATGCACTCCGTTACCCTTAAGAACCAGCGGCTATCTTGCCTTCGCATCACATGCCTTGTACAAGCCCATTCCTTCCAGTTGATTTCGACTAGGATGTCATTAAGCCATGTTTGTTCCCTCACCCACACTGGCCGCTTCTGGTCACTTAACTTTTAAGCTATAATTTCTTTTCCATAGCTCATTGCGCTGTCTTTAAACTTAAGCTGAGCCCTTTTCGTAGCCTCCACTTTGCTACCCGTAGGTGAGTACCGGAAAGATACAGCTGTTGTACACTCTTCTCTTGAGGGATATTGGTAGACTGCCTTTGATTATCTGAGAGAACGTGCCATATGCGCTCAATCCCAATCTTATTCTTCTAGTCATTACCCCCTTATGATCCGGATCAGTGGTCACTACCTGCCCTAACTACGCACTGTTTAATTGCAGTCTCTTTGCACCAGAAATTATCTTACTTTGTAAAGCCTATTGAGACGCAAAATTGTAAATTGTAAAGCCTATTGAAAGCCCCATGTTTATTTATTCAGGTTGCGAGGTATCCCCAGCAAAACTTATGCGTGGGCGGACATTCTTAGTTCAAAGTCTTTTATCGAAGTTCTTTGCTCCACCCCCCACCCTTCCCCCACTTAGTACGCGGGGTCGAATGCAGAACGCGGCGGCCGCGTTTCCATGGAAGCGGTGTCAGTGGAACTTCGAGAAACCTATTCGGTGGAAACAAATCAGGAGTCCTGGACTACGGCGTTCATAATAGCTCATGTGCCACTTTTCGGCAGGGACACTGAGGGCAAGTAGAAACTGACCCGTATTGACAGGGTACTGCTTTTTAATGATAAAGAGGTTATTCTGAAGAGAGCCGGAGCTATTGTAAGCTAGAAAAAGACAAAAAAAGAAATACCGCCAGGTGATGTCGCAAATAAAATGCATCCGTCTACAGCGATTTTTGGCACGGGTCCTAGAGGCGATTACGTTCGAAAAGATTGAAACCCGTTCTTTTCATTAAGGCAGCCGCCAGTGGCGAGATTTTTTAATCCCATTGTTTTCAGGCATAAATGCGTGTTTTACCGGCGGACAAACGTCAGCTTAGCCCGAAGGAGCCAGGCAATCAATCTTTTCTAACAACAATAATTGGATCCACTTGCTCTCAGTGCGCTTTTCCTACCCATACAACCATCTCGTGCGACAGGTGAGCGGCAGGTTTAGGGTACGCTTTTTGTAGTTCTTCAATTGAACGTGTAATCAACTATTCTGTTGGCGTTGATGTTGACTTAGGTGCTGGTTGCTATTCTTGGCCAATTGTTTCCCCATATTTTCTTGCAGAATTGCTGTGTGAAGTACAACACTGTCGAAGTACATCGCATGCGATGGTGCATGCATACCCAAGGCTGACTGAAAAAATCAATCAAAAATTATAAATCTATAATTTATGAGAATCAATGTGCTCCTTTAAGAAACCCCTGCCAGTTGATATGTTGGCATTAATTCGCCACTGAAAGTGTCTCTCAATATCTACATCTCCTCCAGAGGGACCACGGGCGTCACCAGTGGCCCCCGTCTTCAATGCATTCGTTCGACAAATCTGGTTATGTTGTTAGTGGTTGGCTCTGCTTAAGATCAGCTGCAATGATGTTCCATACAACTGAGGCGTTGCATGTAATAATTGTTGAGCACCTACTTCTGGCTTGCTATCGCACGCCTATCACTTTAGTTTTAATCTCAGCATTGATAAAACTCGACACGCTTTTTTTTCGTCTTTGCGCTCAATGGCTTGTGTGGTTGCTGATTCTAGTATATCGTTTTTAATTTTCAAGTGGAGTTCTATCCGGTCACTGCAAGCTAGCACATATCCCTCCGTGCTGAAGAAGACGGTCGTTCACAGTTAACAAACTACCCTCATTCTAACTGACTCGCACCCCATCGAACGGAATGAACTCATTATATGTACTTGTGAGTCTCAATTCCCAGATCGGCATTATGTTCTTGTGTGGAGTTGAAAGTCTTAAAGCAACCAGGCTACATATGAGCTGGCAGAGGGGCCATAGTGCTGACATCACGTGACACACGGTCGTTCTTCTATTTCGCCTCCATCTAAATTACACCGCCGGCCACCAGTATCGAATCCGTTACCTTGTAATCAGCAGTGGAATGCCACAGCCACAAGCCACCGTGGTAGGTTAGAGAGGGACAAAATTCTGCCACAGTTAATCCAAATTTTTCCAAATGCGCCTAAACTGCCAAGCACCAAAAATTCTCGCATCACTGCGTTTCTTCAATTCTTGATAACTTCTGGTGTAAATATTGTAATTCTTCTTGATTTCAGTCAGGCATTGAGTAGTGCCTTACATTCTGGTGAAGTTCTAAAACTGCACAAGATTAAAATTTCTCGCAGAGTAATCCCATTGCATATCATTCCCCTTGCGCATGCGTCAACAGTTCGTCGGATTAGAGTATCATTATTTCGACTTGCATGCCATCAATTCTTATGTCCTGGAAGGAAATGCTCTTGGGCCTTTGCTTTTTTTAACAGTTATTATTAGTCTAACCACCTGTACTGATGAAAAGGCTCATATGCACTTATTTCGATTACGCGACAGGCTCTTCAAGGATGTACACTGCACCAGAGCACATCAATTAGTTTACGCTATTCTTGGTATTGCTTCAAGACGGTGCGATCAATGAATCGCTGAGGCTTTTGAAACATCAAAAACAAAATATTTCCACTGAAACTTTGGAAAAACTCCTCTTCATATCACTACGCTGAAAACCACTGCCGGATACATGAAACGATTTAGCATATGTCGATTAAAGTCACTGGTCGCCTAAGCGGGTTCATCCACGTCGTGTATTAGCGCGACGAAAGCTAAGTTTTGTAAGACACAGACTTAAGACTTTCCCTCCCGTCGTTAAACTGCCCACTAAGAACACACTAATCAGGCGTTTCGAATATCCCTGGGGCGTTTTTTTATCCTTCTTCTAATAAAAGCATTAAATACAGAGAAAATTTATGCTTGAATTTTGTTGTGTAAATAATGGCCACCACCGTTTTGATTCTGCAAAAGAACTAATTGCAGAAAATAGCATCAAAACTTTAGAACCTGCTAGAAAGTTAGGCAGAATATTAGAGGTGTTGAATCTGTACCATTGTCAGCTTCAGGTCAATCCTTCAAGAAGCGTACTGCCGTCATTGTGCAGAGTCACCGCGCACCACCATCTGCCTGGCTAAAAATTCATTTGTTCGCTCTTACTAACAGTTTTAATTATTACAATTTTCCAGACCGTCAAACGAAAGCAACCGTTCAATTTCTCATGCATTTGTTGCTATGAAACTATTTATAGTAATTAGGTTGTTTTAGACGTGTTTGTTTTAAATTGATATGACTCTTTCCTTGGTCTTCTCTGATGCTTTCCTTCGCTCCTATCTTTAGCTGCAGTATACATTTATGTTGAGTAAAGGTACCGCGCAAAGTAATAAAAACATGGACGAGAAGGGTACAAGGACGGGTACAAGGGTACAAGGACGTCCTTGTACCCTTCTCGTCCATGTTTGTATTATTTTGCGCTGTACCTTTACTCAACAATGTACGACCGACTCGCCCAACAACATGCACCGCTCGTATACATTTATATTTCCAGCATACATGTTTGAGCAATATAATCCAGAGTTCGACGGAATAGCGTCTGGTGAGGAGCGGACATAAGCCCCCGTCGGTGCCTGCGGCGCTCGATGAGATCAAGGGAGCCGTACGGACCCCCAAACGTCCTGATTCCTTTCTTTTCAGAAATGTTCGCGCATGTATGTTTATTTCTGCAATATTCCATCCTCGCCAGAGGGTACTCCGTCGAACTCTGGGCTATATTGCTTTTCGCGCTGAGTATGAAGCTGTAGTCATGACAAGAATCAGGCAGTCTGTGAACCTAAAAATAAGCCGCTGTCGTTCCATGCGGCGCTATATGAGATCAAGAGAACCGTACGGGCCCCAAAACGTTGTTTCCCTATTTCAGAAATTTTGGCGAGTGTATGTTTATTTGTGCATTTTTTCCATCAGTCGCCGCACTCTTTATCTACAACCCTGGCCATGAAATGCCATGTGGTGTTTTGTCTTACTTTTCAGTCGTAGGCACATAGGCGGGGTGCGTGACTGGACGGAGTTCAGAACACTAAAGAAGGGACAAGTGCAGCCAGAATCTCTGCTTTTAATACCACTGGTTTACTCTGAGGCACCGAGCTTCAGTGCGCGGTTAAAAAAGGCGAATGCCGCACATAGAAAATAATTTGTGAACGTGCCGCTGGCATGAAGATGCTAAACAAAAAATATAAAAAATGCAGCCGCCAAACGGCCATAAAGCAAAACTGTTGGCAATTCAGTCCGTTGTAGCTCGTCACTTGCATTGCACGTGAAAGACGCCGATATTCTCAAAATCTCCCCCGCCTTGTATGGCAGAAGCACGAACACTCATTGGTTGTCCGACTTAAGGCAAGCATTTTTCGCATTAGGAATAGTTCGTAAGGCAAGTTGGGCTCGTAAAGTTCCTAAGACTGCGTATTAAGGAGAAGTTCACCAGCTTCCAAAATAATTGCGGTATAGGGGACACGGACATATAGTCGGCAGTTAAAACACGAGCGCTAATTTCGAACCTCGACTGCCCCCTGTCAATGTCTACTGTCAAGATTGAATTATCGACACGTGCCGCACAATCTTTTCGAAACTGCCATCATAATTCTAAAAGCGTAACTTACCATAGGTGTCAGCGTAGTGTTCGTGCTTCGCGCCATTGCGCGGCGTACGTGTCTGATGCAGCGTCTTCTCAGCAGACACGGATGAACCGCCTTCTGGGGCGGCTGGCGCGCTGACTTGAGCGGATATGCGAACACACCCGCGCACTAGCGCTGTTCCCTCCCAAGCCGTCCTTGTCCCCTGGCTTGTTCAAACAGCCTGACGCAGGCTGCGCGTACTCCATGGTAAACGGGTTATAACCAGAAGCTCTTTGCCGCTTACGTACCACTTGAGCTTTTTCTAGCATTTTTCGTTCCACCCGCTTAATATCTCATGCGGCGCCAAAAGAAAACAACCGCGAGGGAGGCGAAGCTCTTCAAAGAAATCCTCTCAGAACTCTACCATAAAGAAAAAGCGTGCGCGCCCGCTAAGCATGAAAGAACTAGGTACCGGGAAGTGCAGACCGCGCCGAGCAGCCTCCGCCCGCCCTCTCACCAATTGCTGTTGCCTTCGTGTCGAGCCCCATGCTCTCTGTCCTTTTTAAGGCTGACACGACAAGCTCCACTAAAACGTCAATGTTAACGCAATGCGTATTTACCGCGACAACTCCGTGCATTGAGCGCAAGGAATCCGCGTCACGGATAGGCCGATCACCGTGTTGATCCTTCAAACGATAGGTTTCAGATAGCTGAAAAAAACTCACATGGCGGTTACGACTGTGTAACAAGAGATTCAGCGATAGCTGTTTAGGCTTTTGGTCACGTGACGACTGTTTTAGTGGTCAAGTTATGCACCCCTGAACTGGCAGGCGGCTGTTACAGAGCCACCCATGGGCTTATGCGACTCAGGTTCACCCATCGGTTACGTCGACGCCGATGACGGCGACTACGACGCGGAACCCAGAGACGGGTGTCTAACAGATATTGCTGTAAAACTTGGGTGCACTACAGTCTCCGCCATTGGAGAAATGCGGAGGCATTCGCGTTTGAACGTAAGAATCTTTTTATGCAAGTGCTTGTTGTCACATTACACACACGCGTGACCCTCGGATCACGTCGGCGAATTTTTAGCAGGTCTTTGTATTGAAACACCAGTACGCATCCCCAACAAACTTAGCCATCGTACGCACCACAACGCCTTCACTTCGTGCCTCCATAGCAAGCCTGAACCCGCCCGCAATCGCGTTTATTATTCGCTTTATATCTTGAGCCCCTATGTCGTAGTGTCATCAAGGACACAGCAATTCATGGCTTCTTGCTATCACAATGTGATATGAAGATTTTGGCCCATGCTGATGACGTTGCCAGCCGTTTTTTGTTGTAATAAAAAGAGTGTACTAGATGTTTCGCATGTAACAGAGAAGTTTTATGATACTTCGTATGCGTCTCTTAATCTTGATAAACCAAACGGGTTCTGGGTAGGTCACAGGGTTACAAAACAAACCTATTTTCGCGGCATCAAGTGAGACTCCGAACATTTACAATATCTTATGGTTCCCTTGCATCAGTAGCCTAATAGTGGGCCGCACTGGGATTCTCAGTTCTCGTTAGTAAGGCGACACACCCAGGCATGGATGGGTAGAGAGCTGTCTCTATTTTCACGAGCGCAAGTTTGCAATATCTTCTTGGTTTCGAAGCATATCTGTATCATGCAGGTGTTGCACTGTTCAAGGGAGAAGTGCTAGCAATGTATAAAATTTTTGATACTTTTGTGTGGCGCTCGCAATGGGAACCTACGCGCCGAGAGAACTTGATTCTACCTCTGGAATCTGGTCTAGCTGGTCTTCAACACTTGTTTGTACATCAGCGTGCTTCAAAGTTTTTCGTTTTGGGAACATCATACCATTGAGTCTTCCCAGCTGTGTTTAACAGACGATTAAGTGCACCATCACCATTATCATGATCGTCAGTCTAATTACGCCCAATGCAGGACAAAGGCCTCTAACACGTTTCTACAATTAACCCTGCCCTTTGCCAGCTGTGCCCACAAATTCCTGCAAACATCTCAATCTCATCCGCCCAACTAACTTCCTGCCACCCTCTGCTATGTTTGCATTCTTCTGGAATACATTCCGTTACCCTTAAGGACCAGCGGCTATCTTGCCTTCGCATTACATATCCTGCCCATGCCTTTTTCTTCCTCTTGATTTCGGCTAAGAAGTCATAAACCAACTTTAGTTCCCTCACGCACCCTGCCCGCTTCCGGTCTCTTAACGTTACACCTGTCATTTTATTTACTTAACTCGCTTCGCTGTCCTTAACTTAACATGAACCCTTTTTATTAGCCTTCACGCTTCTGCCCCGCAGGTGAGTACCAGTAGGATACAGCTGTTCTACAATTTTCTCTTGAGGGATAGCAGTAAACAGTCATTCATGATATGAGAGAACCTGCCATATGCGCTCCACCTGGATCTTATCCTTCTAGTTATACCCTCTCATGATTCGTATCAGCCCTCCCTCTCTGCCCTAAGAAGATAATTCCTTTACCACTTTCAGCATCTCGTTACCAACTGTGAGCGGCTGTTCCTTTGCTAGACTGTTAACATTTCCTTGGTTTTGTTGATGTTAATTTTTAAACCAACGTTTCTGCTCTGCCAGCCTAACACATTGGTCATGTTTTGCCGTTCATCTCCTGAGTGGCTCTGCAAGGCAATGTCACCAACGAATCGCAGATTAATTAGGTATTCTCCATTAACTCTTATCCGCCTGTGTTCCCAATGCAAAAAAACAGCGCGAACAAACGGGGACTAGACGAAGAATGCACAGGAACAAGCGCTGACTCTCAACTAAAGTTTAATCACAGGAAGCACACTTATAAAAGGAAACAGAAAACGAAAAAAACACAAAATCTGTTGTGTTCCCAAATAAGGCCTCGGTATACCTTCCGTAAAAAGGCTGTGAATAGAAGTGGCGAGATTGTGTCTCCCTGCCTGACACCCTTCCTCATCGGATTTTTATTGATGGCTTCATGGAGGACTATGGTAGCTGTGCTGTTGCTATAGATATCTTCCAGTACTTTCGCATAAGGCTCTTCTACACCCTGATTACGCAATGCCTGCATGGCTGCTCAGGTTTGCATTGAGTCAAATGCTTTCTTGTACTCCATAAAGGTAATGTACAGCGGTGGGTTATATTTTGCGCATTTCTCTATCACCTAGCTGGTTGGTAGTGTGTATGTGATATATTGTGGACTATCCTTTATGAAAGCATGCCTGATCATTTGGTTGATCAAAGTAGTAGAATTTCAACGGTCATTCGTTTCTTCGAGGAAGGTTTACGAACCCTTCGTCTAGTGTCGTTCGGCTTGGAAGATGGACAGGAGGCGAGCTTGTGGATGATGACAGCAGAACATATATTTACAGCATACATATACAGAGAGTTAAACTGAAAAAAGCAGAACTGAATTTACAAAAGAGCAAACTTTGCGCTACATTACTCATCTACTCGGCAGGGTAGAGCCTAAATAGCATCACGTTACATGCTAAGCATGGAGCCCCAGCTCAGACTGGACTGGACTGCCTCCGTTCACATGCTCTTTTAAGCACTTAATTAGCAAAGGACTAAGGGCGGTCATTTTCAGTGGCCTGCCCTGAGCATCAATTCTCCAATCAAAATTAACATGAGAGATGGGAACAACCCCTTGGGTTGGGCTTAGCTTCGAACCCAGGGTCTCGTTAACAACACAAACTAAATCAAAAACAAATACGCCACCACTCTCTCTCAAGTAAGAGTATCCACACGCTCTCCCTTCGGAGCTAATCCGACTTGCCTCAGGCATACCGGCACCCATCATCCGGCCACGTCGCCGTCGCCCGTCAGCAACAGAAGAGGGAGCGAAAGGGCCCCGAAGCCGCCGCACCACCGACGGCGGGACACAGCTAATAATCATGAAGGGGGTTTGTCTGCCGCTTCAGGAAACCGGATAAGGATCGTCCCTGTTTTCCCACGGTCTGGGTGAGTACTGCCTGTCCGCCATGACAGGTGTCCGTCACGGCGCTCCTGGAAATACGTATTTGTTCACGAGGCACGGCGGGACGCTGCAGCGTGTCTCTCCGACGATAGCCCACATCGTTAAGGGGGGGGGGTCTGTGCGTCAAGCGACCATTTTCGTTCCCCATATGCACTGGGGTGCTCTCGCTTGGGGAGCGGCTTCCGCGTGTGCCGGCGTCCTGCTTCCTGCAAAGGTACGCAGCTGGAAAAGAGCAGCGACCTTACGCCCCCCCCCCCCCCCACCCCACCCCCAAAGAGTATAACCGAGCTTGCTCTCAACTCGTTTATGCTTATTAACAAGCAGGCCACAACAATTTCACCCCACATATGTCAGCCCTCCCGGGGCACAGTTTCTCCTGGGTACTCAACACTTCGAGAACCAAATCAAAGAAAGAATAAATAAAAAACTATAGTGCTACATTGGTTCATGCTGCTGTACAGTTCACTGAACGAGCAGCCACATGCACTGCGCAGAGTCTACATTCCAAGCACACACAAAACCGCATTGTTCATCACTGTTCACAGGACTGCGCACAACACTCACGGACGCCAGCTCTATGCAGACGCCATGCAGAAGTCTCTTCGTAAGTGCCCGACTTCAACACACGGCACCTTGCTCACCGAGCGTCAGTTGAGTGGGAACATTCACGCCTTCTCGAGGCTGTCATGGTGGTACCTGACTCCCATGTCAAGTCGGGGAGCCTGGATAGCGCATCTGCGTTTCCATTCTTGGTGCCTTTTCTATGTTTCACCTTTATGTTATAACGCTGGAGTGACAACGCCCGTCTAGCCAATTTCGCCCCGTGTGGAGTGCACGTCGTCAAGTATGACCGGGGGTTGTGGTCAGGGACGACATTGACCGCGGCGCCAAAGAGCCAATAATCAAGCTTCTTCAGAGCCCCTATAATAGCGAACGCTTCGCACTCTATAGTCGACCACCTCGCCTGAGTCGCGTCGAATGAGATGACTCGCGAACGCTATAGGTCTTTATTTGCCCTTTTCCGTCATTTGTGTCAAGCAAGCCCCGGCAGCCGCCGCTGGTGGATCAGTGAAAAGCCAATACGGCTGGTGAGGTTGTGGAGTGCTCAACGCCACTGCTCTTCAGAGCGAGTCTTTGAGATCTTCTAATGTGATCTGCGCATCTTCTGGCCCCTCATGCGTCACATATGCGGTAAGCGCTTGGCTGTGCGACTCCACGGTACTTGCCAGTAGCCACGCCTTAAATCCACTAGCATGATAAACTGCGCGCGGCCGACACGAAAAATTAGCTCCTGGGAGTTAGTCATCGGAAATGCATCTGAACGAGTTCCTGCATTCAAAGTTCGGTAGTCAATATAAACTCGCATTGACCCATCTTTCTTTCCCACGCACACAACTGGGTGTGCAAATTCACTTTTTACAGGATAAATTAATCCTAACTTCAGTAACATCCACTTGGCAGCTTACTTCTTACTTGAGCAGTTCAGGCCTAGTTAATGGTGTTATGGATATATTGTCAGTGTGACGCCGGCCTGAGTGGATTTCGCACTGTTGTGATCGGAGGCCCCGATAGCGGGAACAGACGAGCCCGGCAGGCGCCATCGAACTATGCTTGACCCAGAGGTGCTGTCGTCCTGAGAAGAGGATTAGGAACGGCTCCTGGCGACGGTGAGCTGTGACGAAAGGCCTCTCATTCGGTCGTCCGGAGTATGGAATGCGGCATTGCTCCCAAACTGCGCCCTCACGTGGACCAGCAGAAAGACGCGAACAAATGCGCCGAACCGGCCTCGCTCGCTTGCAAGTGCGGCCAGACAAAGCGGGGGCGGACACGGCTGATTCATCTTACCCTCTGGAATGCCCGGGGCCGTCAGGACGCCTCTTTCCCACAGACGGCATCAGCGCCTGCTAAGCCAACGACCTTGTGCACATGATCAACCCGTCGGAAAACACATTCCAGGACGCCTCTTTCCCACGGAGGGGGTCACCGCCTGCTAAGCCAACGACCTTATGAACCTGCTCAACCGGTCGGAAACAATTCCACGACCTCAAGGCGCCAGGATGATTCCTTATCGCCTGTGCACGTGTTTATGGAGGCGGAGCGGTCACGGGGTTAGGGAAGAGACTATGAAGAGTGTGTCTGCCCATTGGACGCTTGATCAGCCACCGGTTTCCCTAGCTAGGTGCCTAGGGAATATCCACTGTATTTAAGCCTCGATTTGGCTGGTTTCACGGCACTCCATCTCTGACTTTTGGGTCTCCCTGGTTCTGTTGTAAATATGTAGCACTCCATCTCTGACTTTTGGGTCTCCCTGGTTCTGTTGTAAATATGTAGCACTCCATCTCTGACTTTTGGGTCTCCCTGGTTCTGTTGTAAATATGTAGCACTTCATCTCTAACTTTTGGTCTCCCTACTTCTCTTGTTAATATGTAAATAAACCTTCAAGTTTTCCAACCTTCCTGAAGGCTTCCCTCCGTCGTCTGCAGAGTTCATCGTCATGCGGTGAAGACCTCGGTTCCGATACCCAAGCATATCAGCACCCATGACAAGACTGGTATAAACTCTATAATCTCCTTTTCCATAGCGGGCCAATAGAAGTACTTTATGCGTGCCTTGGTCTTCCTTGAACCCAGGTGTCCACCCCACGGTGATTCGTGCGCCAAGGACAGAACTTCCTTTCGTCTCTCTTGGGAAAGCACCAGTTGTCGCATTTAGTACCAGCTATTGAGTTCCAATGGTGCAGCAATCCCACAGTAACCAACATACCCGCCCTTCCGTGCTTAGAATTTTCCCTTGCCTTCCTCAAGCTCTCGTCAGCGATCTGCGCTGCTCGATACATTTCTCGCTGGCTAGACAGTGAAACTGTATCTTCCGTCCCAGGTGGCTCTGCTTCCTCTCTCCGAATGTCGTCATTTGGTACCCTGCCAACTTCGCATGCCAGTGCCTCACAATTCTGATTTGCCGCGTTTGTAGGTTCTTGATTTGCCGCCATACTGACTGCAGTACTAGTACTTGTTATGAACGCTCTATCGCTGTGCTTCCTAAGAAGCGGCCAGTCTTCTGACGACAGCAAACAGTCCACCCCCTCAGTAAGCTCATTGGTGAGGGCACATACTATGCCTATCTTTTGATCGTCTGCGATTGTTCCTTTAAGAGATATCCTTAGAGGGATCGTCGCCAATTTCGCCTGAATAGATCTTCCGAAAGCCGACACTAGCTTCACTGTCCTCGATGGTTCCGTCAGCTCCTGCGGTAGTGTGCTCTCTCTTATTACCGTCATTTCACTACCCGTATCAAGCAATGCCTCTGTGCAGCCGTCTTCGCATACAAGCTCTACGAACTGTAGAGTCGACGCGGCTGCCCTTGAATTTTGCATAGTCACTCCCACTTTAGCAGTTAAAAGCGTGCCTTGGTTTACCGCGGCGTCCTCTACTTCAGTCTTATCTACCAGCGCGACTTTTTGCACCCTCTGCCTGGGCCCATATGCTTGTTTCTTGCGCGGCTCATTTCCTGTTACTCGCGGGCAATTCCTAGCAACATGGCCCAGTCCATGGCACTGGTGGCACTTTACTGCGGGCTTTTCAGCACAACCCTGTTTTTGGCCCGTTTGCTGTACTGGCACCGTAATCTGCCTTTGCAGCCCGCCCTTTACCTTTTGCTTGCTCGAAGATCTGTAGGGCCTTCGATATTTCTTTAGGCTTCAGCCAACTCTCCTTCTCGAAGGCACATATATTCAATGCCCTCCGGGCTGAGGCTTGCCTTAATGCAATCGGACACCATGAGATCATTCAAAGCCACTTTTGAGTCTACCTCTCTAGCCTGAATGTAGTACACTAAATACGTTTTCACGCGAGACGCAAACTGAGCCCACGTCTCCTCCTTCCTTTTCGCTGCTTTCTCAAATCTCTCAAAGTACTCAGTCGGAGTTAGTTTTAATTCTTCTAGAACCGCTGTTTTTACAGCCTCATAATCAGTGCGTTCGGCTCGGTCAAGGTTAAGAAGTATCTGACTCGCTCTGTCAGTGCCGGCAAAATTAAGTACACTCGGCTACTGTCTGGGACATTGAAAGTAGTGTAAAGCTTATCCACATCCTCAAACCACAGTGGTACATCTTCATCGCATGGCATTCTGTAGCCCTTAAGGACTTTCCCACATTGTGATATTGAATCTGAGCCTATACACCGTTCATCACTCTATCCCGACCCAAGCGGTGACATTCGACCATTCGACAGCCCAAGCTCCATCTGCTTAAGTGCCAGTCGCTCCCTGGATTCAATTTCACGCATTCGTAGTTCCATTTCCACTTTTAACTCCATACGGCGAATAGTCATTTTTTCTGTATCAGTTCCTGTAGCGTCTAGTGACAATGTCTGACTCTGGTCGTCAGCCTGTAACCTGCTCTCCACACTAAAATCATCCTCCACAGTCGCTCCCTCGTTCTGATCCATGCTCGTTTCTACACCGCCCTCTAGCGATTGCTGCTCCTGGCGAGGATTCGACCTCATTTTATTGTCAGGATTAGACTCGCTATCTTTAGCGGCTAACGTTCTCTTCGTATCGACCATGGGCCTCACAAACTAACCACCATGTCTGCTTCAACAAAACGCAAGAAATCCCACTCACCCGGCGCAGATCTTCTCTTGTCTGCCGCCCAGAGCCCGGATGATGCGTCCGTTCCACCAGCGTTGGCAGCAGCCGAGGTGGAGTCGTCCCTTGACAGCTCCTTGCTGCTCCGTGTCGGATGGCCTGTGATTGATACTGAGATGCCTGCCCTTGGTGATGAGACGTGCCGAATCTTGTCGGCTGCACCAGTAAAATTTCAACGGTCGTTCGTTTCTTCGAGGAAGGTTTACGAACCCTTCGTCTAGTGTCATTCGGCTTGGAAGATGGACAGGAGGCGAGCTTGTGGATGATGACAGCAGAACATATATTTACAGCATACATATACAGAGAGTTAAACTGAAAAAAGCAGAACTGAATTTACAAAAGAGCAAACTTTGCGCTATATTACTAATCTACTCGGCAGGGTAGAGCCTAAATAGCATCACGTTACATGCTAAGCATGGAGCCCCAGCTCAGACTGGACTGGACTGCCTCCGTTCACATGCGCTTTTAAGCACTTAATTAACAAAGGACTAAGGGCGGTCATTTTCAGTGGCCCGCCCTAAGCATCAATTCTCCAATCAAAAATAACATGTGAGATGGGGACAACCCCTTGGGTTGGGCTTAGCTTCGAACCCAGGGTCTCGTTAACAACACAAACTAAATCAAAAACAAATACGCCACCACTCTCTCTCAAGTAAGAGTATCCACACGTTCTCCCTTCGGAGCTAATCGGACTTGCCTCAGGCATACCGCCACCCATCAACGGTCCGCGCCGCCCTTCAGCAACCGAAGAGGGAGCGAAAGGGCCACGAAGTCGCCGCACCACCGACGGCGGTACACAGCTAATAAGCATGAAGGGGTTTGTCTTCCGCTCCGGGAAACCAGCTAAGGATCGTCCCTGTTTTCCCACGGTCTGGGTGAGTACTGCCTGTCCGCCATGATAGGTGTCCGTCACGGCCATCCTGTAAATACGTTTTTGTTCACGAGGCACGGCGGGACGCTGCGGGTGCCTCTCCGACGATAGCCCACGCCGTTAGGGGGGGGGGGGGGGTCTGTGCGTCAAGCGACCATTTTCGTTCCCCGTATGCACTCGGGGGCTATAGCTTGTACTGGGGAGCGGCTTCCGCGTGTCACGGCGTCCTGCTTCCTGCAAAGATACGCAGCTGGAAAAGAGCAGCGGCCTTACAAAAGTCCAAGATTGCCCTGACTCTATTAGGAATTACCTTAGTAAATACCTTGTAGGCAAATCCCCGCAAGGGCATCTGCAACATGCAAATGTTGGTGAGTCGCGACAACCACGGGTTCCTGTGCATCCGCAGGGACATGCATTCGCCCAGGACGATGATATCGGCGTGAAGACGGACCGGCGCACTCGAGCTTAGTCGTGCGTAGCTGGGCAGTGTCTGGAGATAAGGGGATCCTGATGGTTAGGTCGATGTCGAGCAGTTGGTCCTTTAAGTCCCCTCGGTGGACGCAAAACACCACTTTGGCCCAAGCTTCCTGTAGACGGCACGTCCGGCCTGACCCGACCGGGAGAAAGTGCCAGTCGCCTTTTCCTATCCTCCGCTCCATCTTTCACTTCCCTAACTTTTTTCTCACAACCCTCCTGTCTCCTATGCACTTCTTAGATTTCCCTTTTTTCCTGGCGGCGAGGTTTAACCTTGTGTGACAAACCACCCCGAGTTGCTTTATATTTGTTTATAGTTGATGTGGACACCTGGCATGCGTAGGGCTTGCCAGTTTCTTCCCCGTCTTCTTGTTGGGCTCCGTGGCCGACCGCTGGAAGCGCGGCCGTTTGTAACACATATTTTATGGCTCCCCCGTCTAACAAAGACGAGTACACCGAAGTTACAGCAGACTTCCCGCAAAACATAAAATAACTTTCTCTAAGGTGAAGATACAGGCCTTCTTCTATAGAGTGAAGATGCAGGCCAAGCAACTAGGAAACTGTCTGCGTACATTGTTTCGAAAACTGTGACTGATGCCGTGGGACATGGCTACAAGAAGACGAAGCTATCCTGTGGCGACCTACTCCTCCAATTCCAGAATGAAGTACAATACTCCGAGCCGAGTGAGTGGAGCCGGCGGAGGAGCCCCGCCGTTTTGGCGTGCGAGAGGAGAGGGAAACGCGCGAAGACGCGGATGTTCAAATTTTGTCCGCATATAACTTACCAACCACAAAACGCATTGAATTAATTCTTGCTGGGGGATAATTATGAACCGTCCTCTGCTAACATCCCATACATATCGCACCTTTATTGAAAGCCCCTTTCTGGGTCCCTTGAAGAACGACGTCTTCAAATCTCATCTTCGTCGCAAGTTGTGCTGCGTGGTTAACACGAAGGAGCAGACAAGTTTCCAGGGGTGAAGCGACGTTTATTGCCACATGCTCGTCGGTGCGTGGCTGGTCGAGAAAAGCCCGCGCACAGGTTGCGGCGCAGGCCTTTTATTCATTTTGCGCGCCTGTGCATTAAGGACAGCGGCGATAAGCCGGGCACCACAGTAGCTCGTCTTGATCTCTGCACTAAGATAGTACATGGGCGAGTACTAGTGATTGCGGTTAACCATGACGGCGTCATAGTAGTCATCAGGATAATGAGTAGTAAACATAAGGCTTAGGCTTATGGGGGTTTAACGTCCCAAAGCTACTCAGGCTATGAGGGACGCCGTAGTGAAGGGCTCCGGAAATTTCAACCACCTGGGGTTCTTTTACGTGCACTGATATCGCATAGCACACGTGCCTCTAGAATTTCGCCTCCATCGAAATTCGACCGCCGCGGCCGGGATCGAACCCACGTCTTTCGGGCCAGCAGCCGAGCGCCATAACCACTCAGCCACCGCGGCGGCTGAGTAGTAAACATAAGAATGTTCCCTTGTAATAAAGCATTGGAAAGGAAGTTTAATCTAGTTAAGAAACGCTCGTTGGAAAAATAATTGCCGTAATTAATCAGTTGATATATATGTTGCTATAGAAAGCAATGACTTCGGGTGCTAAACGCGTGACGTGACCTTCAGCTGCACCATTACAATGAATTGAAAGAAACCTAACAATAACAATAAATGAACGGATACCGTCATATGTGGCATAACGCAATGTAAGTCACATGTCTTAGCATGACGTAATCGGCGCGTTGAAAAGGCGCCTACCGGGGACGCTGTTGTCACAGACGGCGGCGACATGGACGGGAATCAAGACGCAGTAGCTTCGACGAGCTCCGGTGCTGGCAGTTGTCCGGAACGCGCTCAACGTAACAGATGGCAACCCACCTTTTGCTGCGCGGTACACCACAGCTTTCGCTCTCTAACCAGGCTCAACAGTAGTTAAGCCAGATCTAATCGTTCTCGTAACAGAACCTGGTGTCGAACTGGAATTTTTCGGGGGTTTCGGTTCAGGTTCGTGTTCACACCTTTCGAGTTCGGCTCCAGAGCGACGTTCCCTTCCTGTTCGGGATTGACTGGACCCGTTCAAACGGATTCAAATGCCTCATGGCACACTTTTCGAATAAAAAAAAAGGGGTTCGAGATAAGAAAAAAATTCTAAACATACATGGCTTCTAATGCAACCTGTTTTGTTGTTTACTTTCGTCTATGGCATTGGCATACAAAGAGAAAGACGAAAAATTTATGTTTCGAGATATTTTCACTTTTACCCTCATTAATTTAGTCTCCGTGGCAAAATATAGGCGAATACGGCAAGAGCCACAAACTCATCAGAACTCAAAATTATTCTAAATCGGCTATTTATACGCTTGAATCCATCTGATTAGGCACATAAGGCGAAGAGCTGGTGATTTTGGCTCTATTAAACCCGCCAGCTTCAGCAGTCTCGGAGACCCAGTCGTGCGAGTAACAGTATCCCCTGAAGCTACCGTCAGTCAGGAGTTACTCGTGTGCACAGTACTTAGGCGGGCGCCGTCAGCACCACCGCATGCGCCCTATACGCTAGCGCACTCTGTTGAGAAAGAAGCTGACCTATATCGGATATTACGGGGAAGACAAAGAAATTTTCAAAAATAGGCGTTGTCCGGTAAAAATATGGCCTTTTCAGCATGGTATTGGCCGGATTGGCGTAAACCATAAAGCCGGTGAATCCTTTTAACTAGTTTGGTGGTTAACTAATTTTCAAAAATAGACTTTTAAGTATTAGAGTTAGGTGCCTGGCTGCAATGAGAGATCAGTAGCCGGTCGTTAGCAACAGACATATCTGTTTTCGAACTTCGAGAACGTGTTTACCATCGCCGCTGTGGCGCGACAAAATCTAGTTGCATCGGACGAAAATACATCCGCTCTCGAAAGCATGCAGGCAAAGCAACCCCTTCATTGCACATAACTAGTAAAAACATCCAAATTTTCTCTAACCGCAGCACCGAGGTTAATCCCGTTTTCGAAATTCTAAAAACTTTTGTGGCTATTACTATCGGCTACAGATCTTTATTTGCAATAAGGCGCCTAAGTCTGATAGTCGCAAAGATGTGCGCCAACGCTGGCAAAATCATGCCGCGAAAGCCAAATTTTTACCTAGAAAATCCTATTTTTCATAAATTACTTAACGTCTTCCTTATTACAACCCATATACAGGATGTTATATACAGACACATTTCCATCTCTCTATAACCGACTTGCAATCACTTTTCTAACACCCACCTTTCTAATACAGGGAATGAAAATTTGCAAGACCCCCTAAACTGCCTATCTCCAACCAACAAGACGGGACACTGGTTCTCCCTAACAGCCAAGAGCTTACCAAATGTATTTTTTTTAAATAACCTATTCGACATTTCCTTTGTAATTCGCGTTATATATCTCGAGCCCCTATAGCTCACTCTCTTCAGAAACACAGCTGATTGTTGGTTCTCGCAAGTTAAGTGTAAAATTGAGACTTTGGCCTATGCTGATAACATATCGCAACCATTTTTTTCTGAAAAAAAATTGTACGGTGAAAAAGAAAGAAAGGTCAGGCTAGGATGGGTTCGGAGCACTTCGTTCCTGCACGGAAGCAAATGTGCAACATTTTCATTGCGATTTTGCGCTGCGACACACTCCCAGTTACGGAGTCGTCGCTGGCAAGCAATGGTTGTACACATGTGGTGAGGTCACATTTCGTAGATGTGCACTTCGATTTCACTGGACCAGGGCGGAAATGTTCCGCGGCGTGCTGCGATGCTGCCTTGTGACTTTTTGGGACTTCTGGGGCGTTAACAAAGGGAGCTTGTACGTCGACAGAATTTGTTGCTCCCTTGATTAGGTCTAGTGAATCTGTCGTGCACTTTTTGTCCAGCAACTTGTTTCAGGGTTTCCGGGTTAAAGCATTTCTTGCCTCATTAGAGGCGCGGACAGGATGCGTCACCACGGGCTGTGGACAGAGCGCGTCCTCAAAACTGTCGATCACCCGTTAAGAGTGCAATTATGATTTGTAATCTTTCATATGAACTCAATGCAAAGTTTAATTGACCGAATTACTAAATAAAATCAATATTTTCATAAGGCAAATAATTATTACTCCGAGTAATTCACGAAATTAGTTAATTACTAGTAATTGCTCCAGAATTGAACGAGCACTAGAAATAACAGTGAAATTAATCAGTTAATAATAATAAAACCAATAAAGTATGTAGGTATATATCGAATTAAGAAGTTAATTTAACGAATTGCCAAAATTGATCAATGACGAATAAATAATAACGAAAATTTAATCAATCAAGAATTAATTAGCTAATTAAAATAAATCAGTCAATATTTATATTACTAAGTAACATAGGAGCCAATGGAACTCGAAATGCTTGCGCAGATGTGCACGTAAGCCGAGCAAAGTCCACCGTTTCAAAACTGAAATAACCACCTTACCGGCAGCTGCGCTTAATGGGCGGCTAAGTGCGCTTCTTTGTTTTCGGGACATGGTCGTGATGGAATTTTGTCCTCACTGATCACTTTTCTTTAGGATACCTTGCGTCCCCTGCAGAAGTCACAACAATGCATAAATTCTGATCGGTTGTTGCTTCCTCTACCCATGTGTCTGCGGCTCCCCCTATACCTTTTGTTGACACCATCGCACTGCAGCGAGTTAGCGGATGTAGACTAAATCGGCCGCCAAAACCTTCCCCACAATGCAAACGTGGCCCTTACGAGTTAGCGCGTTTTTTCGCATCAAGGCGACGTTCGTGCCGAGGTGAGTGAATTGCTACCTGTGCGAGAAACGAGGAACTATAGTGAGCAATGAAATATTTTTTTTTGTCATGATGCTCTGTTTTTTCTTTAACATACTTCAGCAAACGCTCAAAAGGGCATTGAGATCACGCCTTACACCGTAAGATTTCTGCCTCTGATGAAAGGCTCCAGAACTTCGGGCGAATTATTTGTGTTAATGGGACTGTTTCGCGTGTGAAAAAGCCGCATCATGGTTTAACACTCAGAATCACCATCTTCAACAAAGTCACTGTCCAGAGAAGAGTGCGTCCTAGCACAGGAGGTATGAGCTGAACAAAGTTCAACCTCCTGACTGGTTGCCTTTTCTTGGCGTGTGCGCCTTCCGAAATTTTCATCTGCGCGCGGAATAATTACTACGTGCTGGTGGCATGACGGTGACCTGAGGCCCTATAATTCCACGCTTCGGGCACGGCCAAGTTGCCTAAAACATTGGTAAACTAAGCTCCTCTTGCAATCGCAGCGCTGGCAGACAAGGACACATGGAGAACACACACGATTGCGCTATGTTCCCTCCGTGCCTCCTTGTCTGCAAGCGCTGCGATTCTATGACGTTCGACAAATACCAACTAGCCCAGCAACATACCAAGCATAAGCTCCTCTGTTGCGCTGCCACTGGTACGAATCCCACTAAGGGTTGGAGCTTGATAGCTGTTTTAGCGCGGAAGCACTATTCTCCAGACGTACCAACTCCGGGTAAGAATCCTCTCTTGTGTGTTCCGAACTAACCCAAGCTTACCAGAATTACTCGGGCAAACTCTGGTTAGTTCGGAGCAGTGTCACGCAAGGTGTAGCCAATGGAAGGCAGGTGGCAGGTGACAGTTAAATTAATGATTGGCCGCGAGAGGTTGCTCGGAAAGAGGAACATGGGCTTCCTTAGCAGTGGCCGTGGTATAGCAACAGCCACCCTCTTGGCAAATAAGTATGTTGGGGCAGCCTGGAAAGAATGTAAACAATTAAGCCCCTGCCTGTGCCACTACGTATAACAGGTTCCACCCTCTGGACAGTGGCGCATCGCTTAACCGCTGTGCCACTACGCTGGTATTTTTTATAAGGACTCCCCGCCATCTATGAATGTTATGTAAACAAGGGCCAATTCTGCATATACTAGCATTACCTCACTAAACGTATGCTCATAATATCTTAAGGCGGAGCTTTTCCCCCTACAGTTAAGGAATTAACACCTGCTTTCGTACGTCTACTCGATTGAAACCTGTTAAACCCGTACCAACTTTGTCGCTCCTTTACCAGCATAACCTCCTTTCCTGAAAATCACCTTTGTGTGCGCGTGCGCTTGTGCGTGCAGCGTCCGCGTTTGATGCACACGCCGATGCGCGCACATCCGGGCACTGACTGGTAAGAATGCACCTTCACTAGTCTTCAATTCCCCCCCCCCCCCCCCCCCCCCCCCACCGAACGGAATCCGATGTAGCCAAGGCGGACTGCTTTGAATACTGCCCCGTTTGCCGTCGCCTACTCATTCTACGAAAGAATGGAAACAAGCATAAGCTTCTCGTCTTCGACAACAAAAACCGGAAGGGCGACAGTGAAGGGCAGATGTAAATCGGCCGACAGAGAATCTAAGATCCAGCAGTCCAAGAGCATCGTGACGAAGCCAACCTGTAGCTATTGGCATCTATTTCTTTCTTTTTGTAAGCTGAACAATTTCAGTGCGTCTGTCTAGCACAAAATAATTTCATCGCAATTACATTCCACTGCGGTAGCCTCTTTCTGTGAGTAATATTCATCGCACGCCAGGGAGCCCATGCTTTCCCACAGTGTCCCTTTGTGTAATCGCTGTTCCATTTTTTTTTAAGTACGTCTACGCAGCAACAAATCCGCCTTTCCTTGCTTATTTGCGTCGTGTGCATTAAAGAATGTTCTCACTCGGAAAAAAAAAAACAGAGCACACACGTTTTTTTTTTTAATTCTGTTGCAATCGAAATGCGGTAGCCGCAGTAGGATCAAGCCCGCGACTTTGGGATCAGCAGCCGAGAGACACAGCCAGTGATCCATTTTTATTTATTGCAGCACGGAGCCATCGTCATGGGGCTTCTTTAGTACCTGCTCTCTGAGGCAATAAATGCTTCCGAAACTAAATGTTGCGCAACGTGGTTGGGTCGTTGCGCCTAAGCTTTATACATTTATAGTACATGACACGACGAAAGCGAAGCTATTCTCACTCGGTTCTATATAAGTTAGCGGAGTGCTAACAATTTGATTACAGCCATACGCAATGATTTTAAAGGGGGAAGGTCTAAGAAAATCAAAATTGTACATCAGTGTTGCGTAAATTGCTTAAGAACTGCCGAAAGCACAATTACAGAAGAAATTTCAAGATACGGGACTTCCTTCTGTTTTGTTGTCGCATAGACTGGGCGCAAACAGCTTTCTGTGAATTAGTCTTTGCGCTAGCGCACCTCATTCTGTCTGAGAGAAAAAAGAACGATATGCCAGGTTGCAAAAAGAAAAGTGGGACTGAACCAACGTTCTTAACAGCCCGGAATGGTTCCTTTGAATCGCTCCGTTTAGGGTTCAGTTTCAAGATGGGGAAAAAATTATGGGTTCGTTTCGTTTCCGGTTCAACAGCCATAATGGAACAAGTGATGCATTCGCATTAATATGATTGTCGCAGCGCTACCGTCCGCGTTATATGCGTTCGTCAGACTGACCGTACCTGCCGTAAACGCCCCCAATTCTAAACAGCTTTGGCTGAATAATGCTTCTAGCTATTGAGCTCAACAAAGTTATTTTTTTGCATCATTCTGGCTTCATATAACTCAGCACGCTGTCGGTGCTGAGGAGAGCAGGTAAGTCATAGTAGCTTTCTTAGTGAGGCGCATCGATCAAAGCAAAAAGTAAAAAAAGTTATTCACCACTAGGTACATCTTATGGAAGGGGAGGCTGGGAAGGACATTTCTTGTTCTACTCCCATTACTTTTCACAACGTGTACAGGACCTCTGCGCCACCATATATTATAATTACCGTGAAATCATTACTAGTCTGATTGCGAGAAATGCAGGCGACATATGTGTGCGTTTCTATGCACTCCAAATGGTGCAGAAAATTTCAGCGATGGCAAAAAAATTGACTGACGCCATAAACCGGCCGTCTGACGCACACAAGCCGAGAACCGCCAATTCTGGTAACCCTATACAAGTCGTCCGTCTATATACACTCCGCACTGGCCGACTCGACTACACTCGCATCAACAACAGGGTTTTAGCTTATTTAGGCCGATCAGACGTTCGAACGCATGTATTTAGCCTGATTGGCTCATGGCCTTTGCTTTGCTAGGCCGCCGGCACGTCTTACGATGATAGTTAATGTCTGATCGAGGTTGATCAGGCCTCTTCTCACCGCAGATGAAAGACAACAACGTGCAATGCATAGCACTAGAGTGTGTTGCACTTTAATATATCGATAGCCAAGTGTTCTCGCACAGCGGCCTGCGAAGCTGATCTGTTCGCGCCGCCGTGGGTTAGACTCCAAGACGTGAATATTTTTTTTTATTTTCGTACGTACGCAGGTTACAAGATTCTTGGTCGGTGTTTGCAAGGGTACGAGTGCTTTACGCACTGTAATTGTTATGCAACCGTTCGTCGTACAGCGTTCCGGTTGGCTTCATACGATTTATTGTTGTATAGCTTTACATGCGCTAGTCAGGGTGGAGGGTACGTTGCGACAGGGACTTGAACCGACATTGAATCTTATGCTTTCCCAGACTGTTTACTCCTTTACCTTAAGGCATGATTGAGGTGTCCACCCTAAATTTGAGACAGATACTGCGCCATTTCCTTTCCTCAAAAACCAATTTTCGTATCAAAACTGTGATGCAACCGTTCGTCGTTCGCCACTCTGTGTATTGTAATACGCGAGTGTGCTTGTGTAGGCGGTGTGTTGGTGGATGTCATTGCAACCAGGACGAATAATGCTTTCTCATTCACACATGTAAGCACTCCTAATTTTTAAGAATTTTTTTCTTCACTCCCATAACCAGACTACTACTTTGCAGTTCTGCTTGTTTAAAAGGAAGTGTGACTGTTTAATCCTTCTGCATAATTAGAGCAACCCACAACAATTCAACAACAATTACAATTCACAACATTTTCAATAAAACGTTTTTGATGATCGAATCCTTGTTATTCAATGGCTAGGACACGCAAAATGTTTTCATGGAAGACGACAAATATAAAACGGTTTCACCGAAATAAGACTGACGCAAAGTTCCACGGCTTCGCTCAACGCAATCAGGCACCTGTCAGCTGCACGTAAAGTCGCAGATATGAGCTCGGTTGAAACATGACTTAAAACGCTTGGTGATGGTTGCTGCCTAACACTGCGGACTGGTAGCAGATACCGCGAAATACATCTGTCTCCCCAAGTGCTTGTCCACGTCACCGAGAGTCATCCTTGGCCAGAACTTACCGAAAAAGCCTAATGCGTCTGAGGGTGCGCTTGGCGTCCCCTTTGTTCTTATGTTTTGGAAAGTGCTAGCTGCATAAAAAGAGTTTATGCGCACTCCGATGAAGCGATAGTAGCAGCTGTCTATTTGTTAGGAAGAAACATTGGTATAAATGCACACCGCGACATCATATCATGCACAACGCCAGTTGCAGCAGCACAGGATGCATGACTGCTTGTGATTGTTTAAGATCACAGTACTTACCATGGTTAAATTTAGTTTTGCCTAGAATGACCGACGGCGTGCTGACGCATCGGTTCCGAGCCGCTATTTTTATAGTGTAGGCTTCGATGATTCCTCTTTCCTTCTTTTTTTAGCTCTACCTACCACCTTAGTCACCGCACAGCACAGAGATGCCTTTTATCGTTGCAGAACGCAAAAGGGGCTCCTGTGCTGCGCGATGTCAGTGCACGTTAAAGATCCGCAGGTAGTCGAAATTATTCGAGACAATCACACTACTGTGCCTCTTTCTCTCTATTTTTCTCTTCCATCTTCCTCCTTGCCCTCACAGCGCATTTAAAATACCCAACGAAGGAGTGAGACACTTAATAACCACTGTTACTGAGGTACAGTTACTGAAAAGTGAGCCAAAAAAAATCAGGAATTTTTTAGAGGGCAATATATGCGCGGTGTGCAAACATGAAAACTGAGAATGCAAAATAAGGAATATTTAAATATCTTTTGCGAGCGGTAATTACGGCGACAGATTAAGAGTATGGTTATGCTTGGTAACTCTAGGCGATGAAGGCTGTATGTATGATAAATGGCTAAAGTGGAACTGGTAATTTTAGTGTTTAGAGCGGGATTTAAATCGGGCAAGCTTTTTCAAGGACTGTGAAGGATTTCGTCTTATTGATTTTCATTCATTCAGGTCTGGAACCATGACGATGGTACCGACTGTGTATGAAGAGAACTGCTGATGTTCGTATCCCTTAAAGCTTGTGAAGTTCTTTTTTAGAGAAAGGGACCCAACCTTCGCAGGCGTATTGTAACGTAAATCTGATTAACGAGCTATATACCAGAAGCTTTATGTCGTAGAAGCAGTATTTCAGCCTTTGCCTGACTTGCCTGAGCTTGCGGCGTGTAGAAGTGCCGAAATCAATATGAGTGGACAAACTGCACGGGTTCGTAATTGTTCCGCTCAAATGCGCTCTATTTCAAACAGTGAGTTAGAGCTATTCGTGTCTCCTCTATAGTGTATTGATAAGAAAAAGCAGACTTCTTGTTCCTGATGAGCATGAAAACAGTTTTATCAGGATTAAGTTTCATCTCCCAGAGATGAGACCAATTAGAGCACTAAGATTTTCGTTAAGCACAACTTGATCATATTGTTATTAACAACCTTGAAGAGCAAGCAGTTATCTTCCAATAACCCACTGATGACAGCATGTGGTCAAGTCGTACACGTAAATTAAGAAAAGTAGAGGACATGGGGCACTACCCTGCGGAACACCGGCGCTTAGAAGAGAGAGAACACCTCGGTGATGGCCTTGGAAATCAACGAATTGCTGGGGGCATATCTATAAATATGACAAAATCTAAAAAATTGGCAGTGGCTTAGCTCGGCAATGCCAGGATATACGTAGCGAAAGCTAAGGCATAGCTTGGTTAGCCTTGGTTGATCTTGATTGCAAGTCCAGGTTAGTATGGTTGTCTGGCTAGTATTTGTCACTTGGTTCGTCACGTGATGGAGTGCGACCACTGTGGGAATGCGAGCACGGCGAAACTTTGAGTTCGTGGCAGATGTAGCTTTCGCTACAATAAAGTACCAGGAAAACCGAGATCGTCAAGCTTGAATAATAAACTGAAATGTGTATCCCTGTAAGTTCAGCTTCATGTACACACACTAAAAAACTCTCACAAGCTAAATTCGCAGGCGAAGCGCGCAGTGCTGATAAACATAATGAAGAATTCGGTTAACTTCGTAATTCCACTAAAACTATTATTTTGCTAGTGATGTTTCATTCTGTTGGGAAATAACACCGCAGAATGAAAACGTTCAAAAGTGAGACACACGGGAAAACCTGTTTCAGAGACATTAAGTATCCGGAATTTATCCACACCCGGAAGGCGAGTGTACACAGAAAATTTAAAATTACAGGTATCCGTTGAGCAAATAAAGCGTCGTCATGTAGAGGGCCAAGCCCCTCGGGGGGCGTCAGCATGCATGTTGTGTGATGTATTATTGCGGCGATAAATACATTACGGCAGCACTCCGAGCCTCCGGCGTGGCGGCGGTGGCGCTGCAACCCTGTGGCGGCGCGGCCAGGCTGTCACGTGGTTCGTCACGTGATGCGGAGCAGCTGCCGGCGGCACGGCGTCGTGGCTTATCACGTGGCTCGTCACGTGGTTGGTCACGTGACAAAGTTCCACACGGCCAGCTGTAGCTATCGCGTCACTCCAGGTTTTACCAGAGCTAAATCACTGCAAATTTTTTGTAGCGATAGCTACAGTACGGTAGCATTCCGAGCCTTCGGCGTGGCGGCGCCGTGGTGGTGGCGGCGCTGCAACCCTGTAGCGGCGCGGCCACGCCGTCACGTGGTTGGTCACTGGATGCGGAGCAGCTGCCGGCGGCGCGGCGCCGTGACTGCTCACGTGATTCGTCACGTTTTTGGTCACGTGACCAAGTTTCACTCTGCCAGCTGTAGCTATCGCGTCACTCAAGGTTTACGAGAGCTAAACCACCGCAAATTTTTTTTATTAGTGCCCGGCCTTGATGTGCTCCTTTATCGCCAGCCAGGTGCTCGAGGGATCCGAACACAATGAATCACTCACAACCGGATCTTGGCATTAACATTTTGGCATTGCGCATGTAGCGAAGGCGGACAACCCGTTGCACGTAGAGTAGGAGATGCTGTGTTCGTTTGCAACTTGGACGTTGTAAGCAAGGCGACCAACTTTACAAACGAAAAGTGTGACTGAGGCTAGGCAGTGACAAGAAAACGATTATAAGCACTCACAATACAAAACAGCAGCTGGCGAGAACGTTTTCTTTTCTTCTTGAATAAGCATGCTCCCGCGGGGCTGACGGTGGCGCCCCTGAGGGACGATGGGGAGCAGGGAATTTTTGTATTCTATATTTTTACATAGTGTATATCGCGGCCATACGTCTATCCTTCGTTACTATCGCTCCCTCCTTTCTTTTTCTCTCCCTCTGCGCATAGCGTGAGAGAAAAGACAGGGAAAGCCCTGTCCTTTCTCTCACGCTATCCGCAGCTCAGGTGCACCGAGATTCGATGTCAGCCGCTGCGGCTAGCAACATATTTTAGTTCCATTATTATTTTTATTATAAACAGCCGCTAACAATAACAGCAATATTAGTTGTGCGTAAGCAGCCACAAACACTGCATTGTTCTTGTGTAACTGAAGACTTTTAAGCCTGTTGATTTGTGACTAATTACAATCTACTAGCCCTCAACTATCTCTACTCAGTTGCAAGTGCACAGGTATTGACGGGGTGAGTGCGCGACGCAGCCCCTGCACGTTTCGCGACATTGCTGATAGGCAGCGAAAATATCGCTATGCATACGGATTGCAACTGTAAACTAACTCCATGCCTGCCTCCAACGGTTGATCAATTCTAGCCGTTCAAAAAAAAGGTGAAGGTAGAATGTCTATTTATCATCATGTTTGCGGCGAAAAGTTCATGGGACTAACATGCGACTACTCCAGTGATTGAACATTGTTTTACGCGCAACGGTCATAATTTTGCGGCATTGTCCAGACAGAGCGGTCTGCAAGCAAAACCAAAAAACAAAACGTCTGTATTTTGGTTGCGCCATTGACAAAAGAACAATGGGTGGCTACTAACAGCTATCTTGCATAGTACGGTCAGCGATACAAAGTATACTGTCATCGTGCCATTATTTGTGCAGGCCTTACCCCTCATTTCGCTTTGAAGGAAACGTATTCCGCAAGGAACTCTCAAGTACGCGGACATCATGCATGATGCTCTGCCTTGCTTGTTTCACACTACTCACGCAAGATATACGTTCCTGCGATAAGAAAGTGCCTTGGCCTATTCGATGAAACTCACAAAGCTGTCAGAGAAATGCCGCTTCAGACATTGGCTCGTCCACTTTCGTTTCCCGACGAGTTCCTCGGCCACAGCAGTATTTCGCATTTCGTGCACACAGAAGTATTAACAGCTTCCATATATTCAAAGGATTTCTCGCTTTCTTGGTATAAAGAGGAATCCATAAGCGTACACCTCCGGGAAATAAATGCGTAAACACGAAGGCGTCAATAACTCAAAAGCCAGCCACACATGCGCGCGTGATAAGGGCTCAAATATGTAGCTTAAGAGTGGAGTCCCGAAAATGGCAAAAAAAGTAGTTTAAGATACCCAGAAGCCGATTATAGCGGATGCGGTTTCTTATATCTTGCCCATGAAAGAAGCAGCTGTCCCTTCCGTTTAACCCCTGAAAGCACATACGAGGGCATGAACGCTCTCAGTTGTATGGCAGGACCATTCACTCCGCGGTAGCTCTGGGTGTATGCGTAAAAGAAAAAGAGCCTTTTTGGTCCACTCAAATCGTGCGTGCAGCGGCCAGTTAGAGAAAGTGTTCGTGTAAGGAGACTCATGTATGAAGTGAGACACAATTGTAGGGTAGCGCTTCAAGTCCTGACGGCAGTAAAACGTCCACAGAGCTAGCTGAACATCAACTCACTCGTAAAATAAAGTCCTCAGAACCAGGGCTCCGATGTGTGCGTCTTTGTCCGGACCAGCAGGCCCAAACCGGAAGTCTTGTTCATCAAATTCCTCCTGAAATGGCCTCTTTCTCTCTTCCCTGTGAGCACTAGTCATGTCCGCCTTTTATGTTTTATGTTTTTCACTCTGCCTTCCCTAACGACGAAACTAGAGAACTGTGGCGTTCCTTGCTCTTGCGGCTTCCTTGGGTGAAATAAACTTTTCTTGGTTCATAATATGATCGACACTGCAATGACATAGTTTATTTGAAGCGTTCTGTTTCCGCTGAACTGGCAGGCAGTTTAGAGTGCAATTCATGACAGTCTGTAATCGAAAATGTGTAGTCCTGTGTTCGATTCTTTTCGCACTCTATTGAGACCTTGCGACACCTTTCATTTGAGCAGGACGTTTCCGCATTCTCGGTAGTTTTTTTCTTTAGTCGCTGTTGACTTATCAGCCTTCATCCCTCGCCCGAGCTGCTGCTTCCTTCATGTTGCCCATAGAGCAGTTGAATTTTCTGTAGCAGTCGCCTAACTTCGTCGATGATTCTTGTGAGTTGCTTTCTCACTACACGTGTGTCACCTTCGGGACCTTAATCACCACATACATCCACTGAGCAGGTTTTTATCGAAATGAACCACATCTAGAAGCCGAAACTAATTAAAAAAGCTCTAATGCCAAGCAAATTCAATTCAATGCAATTCAATTCGTTATTAATGCTTAAGAATTATGTGTCATGATGAAGCAGATGTGTCATGATGCACAGTTTCATGATGCAGCACAAACTGGCGCATAGCAGGGTCAAATGGGGAGGAGTTGAGGCCGTCAATTATCGAGCATAGGTCGATATCCCGTCGCTGCTCATCGCCAACGTGAGCAATAGCAGAGAGCGAAAATAAGTCGGCGGCGCAGTCCCGGCCAGAATGGTGAGAAGAGTCAACGGGATATCGGGAGAGACAATCAGCAGCGGTGTGTAGCCGACTGGACTTATAGACCATGGTGTAGTCGTAGTCTTGTAGGCGTAAAGCGCAGCGACCTAGCCGGCCAGTAGGATCTTTCAGTGAGCAGAGCCAGCAGAGCGCACGGTCGGTGGTGACAACCGTAAAAGAGTCGCCGTAGAAATACGGGCAAAATTTTCAAACGGCCCACACGAGGGCCAAGCGCTCGCGTTCCGTGATGGAGTAATTGCACTCTGTATTAAAGAGGAGGCGGCTGGCGTAGGCGATGACACGGTAATACCCTGATTGCCGCTGAGAAAGGACAGCGCCGATTCCATGACCCCTGGCGTCAGTGCGGACTTTAGGGGGAGCGGCGACATCGAAGTGTGCCTAGACTGGCGAGGTTATGAGCTTCGAAATTAGAGCGGTAAAGGCGTTTTCTTGTAGGTGTTCCCAGGTAAAAGTAATGCCCTTTTTTAGTAGACCACTGAAGGGGCGGGCAAATGTCAGCAAAGCCTAGCACGAAGCGACGGAAGTATGAGCACAGCCCCAGGAAGCGCCGCACTTCGTTGCAGGAGAGCGGCACCGGGAAGTTTTTGAAGGCTCGGATCTTAGCTGGATCAGGGTGAACACCCGTGGCATCGATCACATGGCCCAAGATTGTGATCTGACGCCGCACGAAACGGTATTTGTGGGAGCTGAGCTGTAGGCCAGCATGACGGAAAAGTGAAAGGATCTTGGAAAGGTCATCCAGGTTAGAGAAAAAGCTGGGGAAGAAGACAATGATGTCGTCGAGATAGCAAAGGCGCGTGGACCATTTGAATCCATGCAGAAGGGCGTCCATCATACGCTCGAAGGTGACCGGTAGGTTGCATAAGACCAAAGGCATAACTGTCAACTGATAGAGCCCATCAGTTGTCACAAACGCGGTCTACTCCCGGCCCTGGCCTTCCACTGCTATCTGCCAATAGCCGGAGCGAAGATCTATGGAGGAGAAGAATTTGGAACCGTAGAGGCAATCAAGGACGTCGTGGATGCGCTGGAGGGGGTACATGTCCTTTTTGGTTATCTTCTTCAGGGGGCGATAGTCAACACAAAAACGCCATCAGCAATCCTTTTTCTTCACGACTGCCGAGGACGACTGCCGAGGCCCAGGGGCTGCAGGAGGGTTCCATAATATCCTTATCAAGCACCTTAGTCACCTCGACGATAACGACCTGGCGCTCAACATAGGAGACTCAGTATGGTCGACGACGGATAGGAGAGGCATCCCCGGTGTCGATGCGGTGCTTCACTGAGAGGGCTTGGTCCAGCGGGATGTTATCGAGATCGAAAATGTCCGAAAAAGATTGTGGATGGGCTCGAATCTGTGCAGTTTGGGTGCGATGCAAGTCGGAGGGTATCATGGTGGCTAAGGCGTTTGTAGAAAGAGAGGTAGGCTGGGGATGGCCTGCGTGATCTTGAGAAGAGGTGGCGTCGAATGTAGCGATATGGCACAGTGCGAGAGGGGAGATCGTAGCAACGCAAATGCCGGATGGAAGAACTTGAGGATAGAAGCTGAAGTTGAGGAACGGCAGAGACAGTGTTTGCGCCTTGACGAAGGCGATGGTATAGGGCAGAGAAACGTTCGGGTCAGTATGAGATCGGTAATAGGCGCAACGAGGTTTTCCCCATGGGAAACGGGGGAAGAGGGTGCCAGTGCAACGAAGGAGGCGGCTTGAGAGGGCAGGCGAGCATAGTCTGCATTGAACAGGCGGAGAGAAGGATCGACGTGCTCGGAATTGAGGTGTGGGAGCTCGAGTTGTAGGACACCCTGCGAGAAATAAAGCAGAGCACAATGGTCGGAGAGGAAATCCATGCCGAGAATGAGGCGCTGGGCGCAGATGCACAAAACGGTGAACTGAACCGGGGTACTGTGGATGACAACAGTGATGCGAGCAGTACTAAATCCGTCGACAGCAGGTGTGCCTCCATCCGCCACGCGCACGAGGGGCATTGCAGGCGTGGACACTTTGCGGAGGCAACGGCGAAGGGCAGAACTCATCACAGATGCGTGCGCACCGGTGCCAATGAGGGCGTGCACAGGAAAACCGTCGTCTGTGACGTCCAGTAAGTTCGGTCGGGTGGTCAGTACAGGCTTTCTGGTCAGGGTCATTGATGCAGCGTCACCTCCTGGGGCTGCATCAGCTAGTTTTCCAGAATGGAACGGACCTTGGGGGCAGTGGCCGAAAGAAGGGGCGACTGCGGTGATCGTGAGCGACGACTTTGGAGCGACGGAGATCGGGAATTGGGGAAGGAGGGTTCAGATTATTCGGGCTTGGAGCCGGGCGAGGTGCGGCGCTGAGGGTCAGGTCGGTAGTTGGAGAAGCCATCGCGGGAAGGCGACGACCAAGTTCTGCGGAAATGTCGAGAAATGTGTCCAACGCGGAGGCTGTGAAAGCAGATGGGTCTGCCGTCAGCTGTACGCCATTCCACTGGATGGCGGTAACGGGGCGTGGAGTAGTAGGTGGGGTGGAAAGCAGGAGAAGGAGGGTGGCGGACGGCTGGGTGGCCAATGGAACACACCTGGAAAGAAAGATCGATGTTTGCCGGCTCTTGATTGGCGACGGCCTGAATAAGCGACACGACGGGCAGTGTAGTATCAGGGACGTATGGTGGAGATATCACTGGTGCGAGGGTCTCCAGATCACGTCGGATGATCCGGGTGACAAAATCGGTGACGACAGGAGCGTCCGAGGGCGCGTGAGATGGAGAACACTTGTCGTCACAGGAAGATGTCGCGGCTTTGTTAGAAAGGCGGGAAAACGGCTGCGGAATGCGGCGGCTTTCACTTGCTCTATTCGATGGCACTCCTTAATGATGGAGTCAGTAGTGGAACAGTCTTTGCAAACAAGCAAATTGAAAGCATCGCATGCAATGCCTTTGAACACGTGGCCTACCTTGTCTGCCTCACTCATGGCAGCGCCGATTTTGTGGAAAAGAGCCAAGATTACCGGGATGTAGGCTACGTAGCTTTCTGTCGAAGGTTAGGCTCGAGACGCAAGCTGTTTCTTGGCGGCGAGCTGCTGGTCATCAGGCCTACCGAACAGCGTCCTCAACTTCTCCTTAAAGTTGTCGCAGCTTGTTAGGTCTTCCTCGTGGGCCTCGTACCACACTAGCGCCGGGCCATTGAGGTAAAATATGACATTGGCGAGCATTAACCTGTTATAGGTGCTGACGCGATCGTAGAGGCTAAGCCAGTCTTCCACATTTGTGGCATCAGTTCCGTATCAGAGCCATGGTGGTAGACCTAGACTTACTACCACTACGAAGCTGGGTGGCGTGCTCAGCGTAAAATCCGCACCTCCACCAAAGATGTTACATGGTCCAAGGCGCGAACGACCCAAGAACACCCTGGGCACAGCACAGAGGCCGAGAGCACAGGGCCTGCATCGAGCACAGAGCACCCAGGCCCAGAACACGCGCGCAACCGAGACGCTTCGTTCAGTTCTTCTTCACTCACAACATCCGCTGCAATATTACCACACATCTTTTAGTGATGTAAATTACTTTATTAGCCAAAGGCTGTGTCTGCAGCATGCCAGGTTTTTTAGGCCTGTGTGATCTTTTGCTCTTTTCTTTTTTGGTACATGTGTAGGCGGTGTTTCTTTTTTTGTGCCTTTCATGTTAATTCTGTCAAGGAGGCAATACATAATGGGCGACTGGTGCTATTGTGATTGAGGCAGTCGCCTCGTCAAGCTGCTGGCAGGAGCTTTTTGTGGCTGCTACATCCTTGTATTTTCTAAAAAATAAAATAAAATTCGATTTGATTTGAAAATTACATGCTCCGATGGGCGAGACAAAAAAGCCCAGAGAACCAGGAGGGGGTGGGCACAACAATCACGTCCGGTAATTATCTCAGAAAACTACCCTTTCTACGGGTAATGCGAGCGCGCAGGCGACAAAATCTCCATATACGAAGTGAGCGTTTGGCCCTTTGAATGCTGGCTCTCAAAGGCGACGGTAAACAGGGCTGCAGGAAACGCTTCGTTGATGCCACTGTTGAGCTTTGCTATTTCATAGACCTTCCACATTAAAACGCTAACTGCATGAGGCGAAAATTCGCGGCGACACGCCTGGTGATGAGGTGAGGGCAACCGGACCACTGTCGCTCCTCACGTCGCCCAGTTTCTGGTTTTGCAGAAAATTTCGCCCATCGCCCGTAAGTGACGTGCGAGACTAGCCAATGACTGTAGGTCTTGCGGATGCGTAACTTTCGATCGGTTCTGCGCGCGAAAGTCGTTTTACGCGACGGCGTATACACATCGCTCGGTCGAAAAGCCGTCGGTACCGCGTGTCGGAAATATTCGAGGGCTAAATAAAAATCACAGGGCACGGACACTCAATGAATAAAAAAAAACGGGGTCTAGACCGGGAATCGAAACAGGCCTTGGACGTTCGAAACGAGGTCGCTTCTACTCCGCCACGACGGCGAAAAGTTTGACCATGATAAAGGCGTGTCCAGAGAATGCACGGATTTCTTAGGTACGTATGTTCGAGATCTGTACTGAGGCGTACATCAGTAATTATGAGCATATCAATGATAGATATCGGAATTTAGCGAGTATCATGCATTTCCGGTAAATTTCTTCCGTGCTTAGCGTGCAGTCGTAGCGCTATCGTGTGGCACCTACTAACACCTCCCTTCGCCATGCACGGCGCTCGCCTGGCAGATGGCGCGCGCGCATGCGACCTTTATGCGCCGGTGCAGGAAACGAAAATTGCTTTTCGGGAAGGGAAATGGCGCAGAATATGTCTAGCACATCGGTGGACACCTGAACCGAGCCGTAAGGTAAGGGGTAAAGTAGGGAGTGAAATAAATAAATAAATAAAGAAAGAAAGAAAGAAAGAAAGAAAGAAAGAAGAGAAAAAGAGTAGTGTCGGTCGTTTATGAACAGGTGTGATGGAACCGCCACTGTATTCGAGTCCTAGAGTGGAACAGCGTCTGCGTTGTTTTCAGAGGCCTCCTAGAAAGTTAGATGGATTTGTCCAACGGGCAAGGCGATGGCGTTCTTTTTTATTTTTTAATTCTGTAGACTACCCCACAGCGCTGCAACATGCCGTCGCGTTCCACTCTTAAAAGGAGCCGAAGCTTAAGCTTCCACAAATTTTTTTTCCACGCTTTCAACAGGGCAGCCGCCGACGTACCCCTCACCATGACAGCTATGCAACAATTTATTGAACTGCTCATTAATGAAGTTGAAGAGGAAAGCGTGGCGTGGGATGCATCCTACACGCACTTAATGTTGCAGCAGCGCAGGAATGTCACGTGCTGCCGCATCGCAGCGTCCCTCGCAGGCCAGGACGGGAGTCTTGCGGACTAAGACATATAGAATCAGGTACCGCGAAATAGACACATTGTGAGGTGCTCGTGAAGAGGAGGAGGAAACGGCTAAACACTTGATACTTTTCTGCAAAGAACTTCACCCTGCAGTGAAAGCAGCGGGGCTAATTTATTCAAAGCATTGGGGTTTAAGGACAGTGAAGGAAAAGCAGATTTTGAGCGGGAAGAAGAAGCCAAGTAAAGGTTATCTTATTGGTGGCTAAAATCAAGACAAGAGAAAAATTTTACAAGTCATGGCTAGGTTTCTTGAACCGCAGGCCGGTTTAAAGGGTTCAGCCTTGTCCGTCCGTCCGTCCGTCCGTCCGTCCGTCCGTCCGTCCGTCCATCCATCCATCCATCCATCCATCCATCCATCCATCCATCCATCCATCCATCCATCCATCCATCCATCCATCCATCCATCCATCCATCCATCCATCCATCGGGTTCACCGGCGTCTCAAAAACCTTTAGCTATCACAGTCACTTCTTTTACGTAAACTTCGTGCGCTGACATCTGCTGATCCTGCTTGAATTCTTTTCTATATTTATTCATATTCACAACTGGACGTTGTGAGCGTGTTTGATTCTTGATATTCAGCGGAATGCAAAGATTGGAGTTTTTCGGCTGCCGGCATTTTGTGAAATGTGAATGTATGCGAGCGCTTAGAAGCGATTCAGCGAGCTGTGTGATTATCGCCCGCGATGACGGCTTTGAACTTATGACAGCCTGGTGGAAGACTAGTTTGTGGATCGTGAACATGAAAGAGAACGGTGCGTGTATGCGGGTCAAGCGCTTTATGGCATTGAACCACATAAATTTGCGTCCGGCGCATATGCATTTGCATTACATCTAACTGTAAAGAATGTACGAAGCATTTTTCTTTTTGTCCGACTGTTGTTTGGGTAAGATGCAGTCAGTGGCCGTCTGTAATTATGCTGAGCTTTATTTCTCATAGTACAGGTTGCTGTAGAGGGATGCAAATATTTTGTCATCATTAATCTATAAGTGTTTTTTATCAGTCGCAGCCTTAATGCGCATTTTCTTACATGTTGCTTTATCTTTCAGGGGTTTAAGAAGCTGGCAGCATGCAGCAAGCTATACATTTGGGACAGTCATCAGTCTACAATGATCGAGAAGCTGTCCAGTTGGTCATTGCAAAATTGTACTGTCAGGAAGCAGGAGGCATGCACACTGTTTATTTTATGGTTGAGCTTCTTTGCTTCCTTGTATCTGTTCAGGATTCTGGTAACTTGCAGACGCTCCCAGTTAATGACTGTACCAATGGCAGTACTAAAACACCGCAGCAAATTTTCCCAAGTATGTATGTAGAAGATTCAAAATGCACATACTCGTGTGCTGAAGGCCGTAAGGCCGACATGCAGCAGACTTCACCACCGTTAGTTCTGGAATGGGCTGCTGGCCATGGCGACATCGCAAAAAGGAAACAAAAAAAGGGCTATCGCGATGAAATTATGCGCTTTCAAGAATAATGTCAAAGGAAGCTCATGTGGCTGAGCCTTTTGGGATGCTAATTGCTTCATATATCAGGCACTGCACAAAAAGGTTACGTGTTTAAATGCACGCTGACGTTCTCGCGACAGCAGCATAGTGTGTGCAGTTCTCAGAGTATTTCTCACATTTTATCATTGTCTCCCTGTACATATGAACAACTTGAAAATGCAGGTTGAACTTTTATTAATGAAGTCACCCTTACAAAATCTTTAGCAGAAACAATTTGGTGTAGTGATTCCAATATACCATTTATTAATGGTTTCTGTGGACTGTTGCATTATATGATGTAAATAATTGCCAAGATTGTTGAAGAAATATTGCTGTAGAATACTTTTGGAATGCATATGATTAGTTTTTTTGCATCAAGGAATACAATAAGGGCAGAATTATCAACCTGCCTAGCATACAACTTGAGTTATAATACTTTTAAATGTCCAATTCTCTGAAGGAAAGTATAATTTTTATTCCCACTTCTGAAATCAGAGTTCGGAAACTTTTTATCTAAGGTTTTATGAGAGGTACGATTATGATATAACCCTTATTGCATTCCATGATGTTCGAAAACCAAATGCCATAAATTTATCGTACTCTCTGCAACAAAATTTCTAACAAGTTGCTCACAAACTAATTACATAACATGTCTGATAAGTGCAAAATGATTTGTAATACGTGAAATAAATGACATATTTGGATTCTGCACAGAAATACATGTTTCCTGAAGATTTCGTCATTGTTACTTTAATAATAAAAGTTTTTGATATAAGACTGTCGTCCATCGCTATACATGAGCTTGATTTCATCTGTCCGTATCTTCTACATACTCTCTCGAGACGTGTCTATGAAAATTTTCCTAATATATTGGACACTGGAATCCCCGCTGCGGGCGCGCCCTTTCCTGTCTTATTTTAGGATCTATGTCGTTATCTATAGTTAGATGGAACCGAAGAATGACGAAGGGATGCCCTCAAAGGGGGCTCTCCAAACAGTGATGTCCACCAATGGTGGTGACGTCATGGTTGATTTCATTTCACGGAGGCATTTGCCAGGTACGAGTTATTTCACGCTAGCGTGCTAACTGTGGTGTCATTATAATTTTTAATGCCATTGTCTGGAGAGCCACTTATGAGGTGTATTCACTGCTGCATTCATCGAGTTATATCTGACTATTGCGAGTATGGTAAAAGTATTGTTTTTCTGCTCTCAAGGAGCTCTTGAAAAAGTGGCCGTCGGCAGAAGCATGTCTTAAAGTTGGAGTAAAAAAAATGTATATGGTGCACATGCATTCCAGCAGGCATAAGAGCAGTTAATCAGAGTCATATCAATGCAACCAATACATTAGGCACAAAGCACAGCAAAATGTAAGCTCTACGTTTCCTTTATTTCGCAGAAATGCCATGAACTTCTCCAGGTAGGACGTACTTCAGCACATAGCCAGACGATTAAAAGGCAGCAAAATATATTTGAATCGTGTTTTGGACACTCCTGGTCTAGAGAAGGTATGAAGGTCCTGACCTTCAAGAAACCCCACAAACGCTATATTCAATTTACATACTCTCTCGAAATTATGAGGCCTTAGGAGATCGCTTCTGAGCTGTGCAGACGGGTGCTTGTAGCATACGTAGAAATATTATGTTTCTTGTAGGCAGCATAAAAATTGGACTCACTCTCTAGCGATTTTAAATGCTGGGGATGCTTAACAAGCTGCATTTCACTGCGCAGAAACAAATGTCCTGGCCTGTATACTTAAGACAAAGGCTGTACTGCAGTGAATTCTGCCGACCTATACGGTATGTCTGTAACCAGAATCAACAATTGACCTTTACAGTACATGCATTTGTTCTATAGAGCACTTTCGTATGCATTGATTTTGTATATGTGTTTACAAGCGCTGTCTTTTAAAACAATAATTATGTTATCCGTCAGGCTGTTCTATCTTTTAATTTATTTACACGATACTACAGGCAAGTGACCAAGCCGCAGTGTAATAAAGAAAAAATCCTTAAGTTATATAAAAATAAACATAAAAACTGCAACTTATAAACTATGCTAACATCTTTGTTTGAACTGCAAACTAAAAAACGTACATAAACCAGAACTCTGGAAGTATGAAGTCAACATGTGTGATGTATTATGTGTGAAGGCTTAAGTACTCATTTCCAGTATCTCTGCATGCTGGAGACAGCAGGAAAGTTATTAAACTGGCAGTTGTACCGGGGCAGAGGAGAGGAGGAGGAGGCTGAGGAGAAAGGCAATCAGAAAACAAAATTATAAGTGCAAGAATTTCAGTGCTGTAACCTTTGCAATGGAGTGGACCGTCAGATTGTTGATTTTGTTTACTGCTCTGCTTGGTTAGCAGAGCAATACAGCACTGTGAACCAAGGACTGTTGTTGACAAGTGCTGCTTTTTAACAACTTCTGCTTTTAGTCATGGAGATTGGCATTGTGGCGAGGTTCCGAGTGCACTGCGGACTATAGGAATGTACAGTAGGTGGAAATAATTGATGACCATGAAAGTACTATACTCGATCTCATGAATCCTACAGGCAGAACATTGTTTCCTATTTAAGGATTGCATGCTTGTACTACAATTTTGTATGATGTTTCATGGCAGGGATTACCATTGTGAAAACGGTTATAATTCTAAGCGAGTCAGTGCTGAACATGTCTGGATAGGTGCAGCTTTTTCCTATTAATAGTTTCTGATTACACTTTCCAAAAGCCAGTGGGCTTCTACTATGTATAGGTACAAATATGCAAGTGCAAAGCTTTCCAGGACTGTTGCGACTATTATCATAAATGTTATTAGTCAAGTTGGGCCAGAGTATATGTGCATTTTTATTTTTTTACGTGATATTGAATAAATACTTTCCACATTTTGTTTTCTAATGCAATGAAAAGTGCTGTTTGCTGAAGTCAAGCTGGTAAGTTTCAAATGTTACATCAGTTATGTGATGTTAAGGTAATTTGTACCTTTTAGTTTCTCTTACATGTGATCTGCTCAGGAGCTTTCCTCAGGAGAAGCATTCTGTTATCGAGCCCGCAGGCTTCATATTGATGGAGACAGGATGCAACAATACCATCAAAATGGAAATCATCTCGATGATAAACTAGCGTAGGTGCACTGATATTATTCAACCCTCATGGCAGCTGGTGTCGCAGTGGCTGCTGCACATCAGGCAGGCTCCATTTCCATGGCACCTGGCCCTCGTTGAATAAAAAAATATTCAAATTCCTGCGGACATTGGCTACAGCTATTGAGCTTTTCCGGCTCTCGTGTGTTGAAGCTCAGACATAGATATTGTGCCTGGTACCTCGTTTCGCCATGCTCCCTCCAAGACTTTATCAACTGTATGTTCAGAGCTTGAAAATCCAACAGCGCAGCATTTCGATCGAGATGCACTGACTAGCTTCAAGAAATTGGGCAATACACGTGTCGTTTTCACAACTGTGCCAACATAACTTGGCTGCAGGTTGACGGTACGGTCACAAATCATAAATGATTCGTTTAGGGCCGGCTCAGAACGCGCCGCAGACAGCGCTTGTGGCTTGCAAGCGACACGCTTTATGCGGAGGATGACGATACAGGTTCACCAGAGCACCACCTTTCGCTGCGAACCGAAGTCACGAAGAACCAGAAAGTTCCTCGTATTTTTAGCAGAGGTGTCGCACCAACAAACTATCCCGTGGAGAATATTCCGCGTCCGATGACCCAATTGAAATTTACGTGACGTAGTCGCGCACGTGCAGTGAAAGAATGAATCGCTTAGGGTCGGCTTGGAATGTGGCGCAGACTACCTTAACAAGAAATTAATATGAGTGATCGTCGCATTTGGCATTATTTGAACTGAAAGCTAGTCCGCAACATTTTTTTTCTAAAAATACCGCCGTTTAAGCACAATATGACGCAAGCGCAAAGATTTCCAGAAACCGATAAACAGGAAAAATTGTGGTCTGCTATCGCTGAAAAGGATAATTTCCAATCTCTTGGACTGTCATCGCAAGCTGGTCGAAGTAATGAATGTCTTCCTCCGTATTTGTTTTTCGTAAGTCTGTGAAAGCTGACCTTCTGGAGAACGCATAACGTCATGATTTCCCTCTACTGTCAGCTGCCTACCACATTTACAGCTCTCCGCTTGTTTGGATCGATAAGTCGGTTCGGCGTATTGCTAGTTCAGCACATTGGTTTGATTCGCGTGTTCCGTTGCTCTGTACTTTTTCTTGTGAACTCTTGGTCTATGTCATTGTAACGAAGGTGTACTGTACGCTTAATTGTAAAAATTGTACATTGCGAACTTTTGCGATGTTTTAATCAGAATGTTTTTCTTTCTTTTGTTCTATGTGTTTATATGTGCTCCTTTTTACTGCGTTTTAACGGTGCTTAGGGCCCAGCCAGCCCAATTTTACTTTCGCCTTTTGCCACACAAATATAGTGAGATGTCTGATTTCTTAAAGTAAAATTTAACTCGCGCAGAAACCATGGAGCATAGGGGATCTTTTTAATTTGTGTCGGCTGATCAATCGAGATTATTTGTGAATATTTTATCGCTTAAAGATGATTAATTAGAAAGCAGAAGAAAAACTACCATATGCCGATGGGATCCTAACCCACTACCTACGAATCACGCGTCCGTTGCCCTACCAACTGAGCTACGGCGACGGTGGTCAGGTCTCTAATATCTCTCTCTCTCTCTCTCTCTCTCTCTCTCTATATATATATATATATATATATATATATATATATATATATATATATATATATATATATATATATATATATATATATATATATATATATATATATATATATATAGTAGGTTGTGTTGGCTCCGCAGGATAAAGGTTTAAGAGAAGTGGGCACTTCTACAGAGACACATTTATCAACGTTTCGACCGCGTTGCGGTCTTCTTCAGGACTGTAGTGGTCTCGCGTCAGATGGACGTTTTAAGTTTGTGAGCTCAAGAGGAGGGAGAAAGGAGTGTAACAAGCAAATAGCAACAAAAGTTGAAACATTAAGCAAAAAATAAAGATGGGGGTGCGGGGAGCAGACAGAGACAAGATTGTGGGAGGAAGCAAAAAACAGAAAGAAAAGAAAAAAGGGGGGAGGAACTAGTATACACGATTTTACCGAGGGCTGCTGGGAGAGGGAGAAAATACTCTCGAACCGCGCGCTTCTCCAGCCTGCCACGGTGGCCAACTGGCTGCGGGCTGTTACATCGCCGGCTCTTACCTTCTCGGCGTAGCTTGTTTACAGACATCCGTACCTTATCGTGATTTTCTCGCCCTTCGCAACTAATGCCGCGATGCCGTACTCGGCGCGAACTTCATCTGGTCAGCACTGCGTAGTCGTCGGCTGTGGCAACAACCAGCGTAAAAGGAAAAACATCGCCGATAGCACTTGCGCCAAGCATGCTGTGTCCAGGTCTCGGTGCGGGTGTGACATGTTCATGTTGCACCGCTTTCCCGTCGACCCCGAGTTGAATTGTCAGTGGACGTCGCTGGTTAACAGAAAGGACTTTGCCCCGACTTCAAACTCGCGCGTCTGTTCTCTGCATTTCGTCGATGGCAAGCGAACGGAGCAAAACCCACTGTCCATGCTGAATCTCGGCTACGAGCGAAAGGCAAGTACAATTATTGTCGTTTTACGTATATTAAACATGCAATTTGCTTGCTGCAGAGCTTAAATGTTTATTATGCTGCATTTTGCGTGCGTAAAAGCACGGACAGCATTTGTCACTTTTTTTTTTCCATTGCTTGCTCCATCACCGGGCACGTTTAGCGACAGCGGTGCGATATGCGCTGGTTGGCCGCAGATTGAACTTAAAGCGTTGTCGATAACGTAAACGTGCAGCTTCACAACTTCACCACCGCCATATGTGATGTACAGGAGCGTTTTTTATTTCCGTTAACAGAAATAATAACCGTTTCAGGTCATTTACGGCCGCAGACGCCTGATGCGCGATGACCGTGGTCCAACACCTGTCAAACGAAAGGTCAGATTGTTGAGTCTGTACATGGAAATGCTGGAACTCACGTTACATTTGATGGGAATAACGCGCTGCACAAGGAAAAACAACAACTGAAACGACGGCGCTTGAACAAGCGCCCTCGTTTAGTTGTCGTTTTTCCTCGTGTAGCGGGTTATTCCCATCAAAGTCCAAGCGCCGTCGTTTCAGTTGTTGTTTTTCCTTGTGTAGCGCGTTATTCCCATCAAATATACAACCAACTAGCCCGCATTGCTACCTTGCTAGTTGTTGCTCACGTTACACTTGTTTCGCATTTTAGAGACAAGAAAGCCCAAGTGATGAGTCCGAAGCATCTGATGCAGTTCATCAGACGCCACCGCACAATGTAAGAAATGCGCATTTATTATTTCACAACACTGTTAGCATTTATCGGGCTTCTACAGGAGCGGGCTGAAGTACAGACAGGTGCCAAGGTGTTTCAAAGCAATAAAAACACAGCAGTCTCAATTATTCAGTTCAGACGAATGCACAGCTGTGAAATTCGAGCAAGAAATGAGACTCGTGTACAAAAAATATACAGAACAGCAATTTCACAAACGCGAGTCTTCTAGAAAGATCATACAGTGCAACAAAGGCATCAAGTACCATATTTAGTTATACATTAGCAGGCAGATGGCTTTACGCACGTATCTATGCTGATGCCACCATGTAAAGCAGAGAAAAGAAATTGTGCAGTGCACTGGCTTTCAGAGCTCATGATTTTGAGTATTGTGCAATTTATTGCCTAAACAGGGTGTAGCACTGTGAGGGAAATTTTCCCAAAATATTTGAGCTTGCAAGAGGTCGTATGCAGAGTGACGTCTGGAGCAACACACTCACGTATGGCACACAAAAGGTGTAGGCATTTGTCATGTCATTTGCACTGAACCTGTCTCGACAAGCTATGACTGTTCTAGTGAAGCCAGAGTTATTGTACGGAGAAGCTTGTTAAGCATCATCACATGCTAGATAATTTGAGATCAGGGTTATTTGCACTGTTTCATAACATGTCTCATCCAACACAGAAGATTCCATAGCAAGCCTGTCCTCAATCAGCAAACACAGTGTTAGTGTGCATACACTATTTGATGCTTTGCAATGTGCTGAGAAGGTAGACTCACAGCTAATGTACTTCTCTGTTGGCCGGTTGTTTGTATCGGACATCACTCGGTCAGCCTGCCTTTCAGGCACGGAGTGTAAGTATGCATACTCTCACCATTCCTTTGTTGCTGAAGCTAAATTGCAGCCATCTGTTGCACTTTCTTTTACAGGTTATCAGTAATGTTGAAGATGCCTTTGCAACCAGCAACAAACTAGATGTAAGCATGCATGCACATACAGGTCCACTACATACTGAAATAGGCCATTTTTTGCCATTCTTGTGTTTTTCTGCCAGTAAGTTGTTAGACTCTCACGGCTATAACTATCAAATCCGTATTAATTTCCAAAAATGAGCTTGCTATGCAGCAGTAAACTGGATATAAGCTTGCATGCTGTCCGAGCTTCCAGACGGTCGTTTCTGATGTTGCCTCTTTTTTTCTAGCAGGTCTCGTTGAAAACTGATGCTGCTTCGTCTCGCCTAGACGCTAGCTTTGAAGAAACAACTGTGAGTGCTCATACGAAATTCACTTTTCCAACCAAGGCAACCTGCATTGCCTTCATGTTTTTTTTTTCCTGTATTTTTCCGATAGATGGCCGCTGACAACAAAACAGCAGTTTGTCCAGAGAGGAAACAGAAATGAAGGTAATTTATAAGAAAATGGATTCTCAAAACAAGATACAAGATTGTTTATTATTTCAGGTGGAGAAGAAAGACAACTCTACACAGTGGGAATTGGAGGAACCAGTCCCAGACCACACATATGCAGACACAAAAGACAGTTCAAACACTCCTCTTACAATGAGAAGCATTCACTTTCAGTACTTAATGCCACAAGACGTACACTTCTACACTGGCCTCCCGTTTGATGCTTTTAATAAGCTCATTCTTTTACTGGGGGCCAATTGCACAAAAGTAGGGGGAATATTGGGTTTAGAACAACAGCTGTTGCTCACATTTATGAGACTAAGACTTGGGCTCCTCTGTGGGGACCTTGCAAGAAGATTCAGCATTTCAATTGCGACAGTGTCAACAATATTCTCAAGTATGATGTCCACCTTGGCTAAAGTAATGGAAGACATAGTGGTGTGGCTGCCTCGGTCAGTAATTTATGACAGTATGCCGTACACCTTTGTGAAGAATGGCTACGACCGCACAACATGCATATTTGACTTCACAGAGGCGTGGTTGCAAAGACCCAAGAAATTAATGGCAAGGGCACAGAGCTACAGCGCATACAAAGGGTCAAATACTATCAAGTTTTTGACAGTCATAGTGCCCAACGGGCTAATCATGTTTGTATCAGATGTATATGGTGGAAGGGCCTCCGATAAATACATAGTTCGGACATGTGGTGTGGAGGTCTATTTACTCCCAGGCGACGAAATTATGGCAGATCGTGGATTCAAGCTTGAGCCACATCTTGAAGCACAAGGAATATGCATGAATGTGCCAGCCTTCACCAGAGATATGTAGACTGTCTCTACATTGCAAGCTTTCATGCACCTCAATAAAACGGAGAGTTGAGCGAGTTCGTACATACTGCTGGGAATAACAGCGCGTAGACGAGGGACAAAGAAAGAAGAAGACGACAGGACCGGCGCTGACTAACAACTGAAAGTTTATTAGAAAAAAACACACGCAAAATATACTCATTTCACAACCACGGGCGCGTGCGCAACATCAAAAGCCACAGTGATAAATCAATCACTTAAATCCAGATATATTAGTTCACAGTCATGAACTGTTACGGAGGGGGTGCTCACGCATGAGTCAATGTTTTTATGAATATGAAACGCTTCACTGATTTCTCTTGTTAGTTTATCTTTGTGTTTGTACAGAATTCTAGTTTCATTAAAGATGGGTGTACATGATTTTTCAGAAGAATCAGGCTGGTTATTCCGGGGACAGTTCCTATAATGTAAAGCCAGATTTGAGGACGGAGCCTCTTTCAGAGAAGTGTTGTGGTCTTGTAGGCGGGTATTTAAGCACCTTCCTGTTTGACCTATGTATGTCTTCCCGCACGTGAACGGCACTTCATACACAACCCCTTCAGCACAAGGGACAAACCTCAGGCCATGCTTTATCTGGCACCCTCTTTTTGTTTTTCTTCGTTTCTTTTCCTCTTCCCTGGCCTTTCTATCTACAATGGCACACAATTTGCCGAGCTTGTTAGGTGCAGAAAATAAAACATCAACTCCATGCCTGCTGCCCACTTGCTTCAAACGGTGTGAAGTTTGATGAATGTACGGAAGAACAGCAATTTTCTTTTTATCTTTTTGTGAATGATCCTGAGATTCTCCCCTTTTGACCTTTTTAATTATCTTACTACAAGCAAGTACTAAGACATCATCTGGAAAGCCCGCAATTCTTAGCCTCTGAACCTGCTGATTAAAACTTGTGCTGATACCATGCACGCATGACTTGGCAATGGCAGCACCTAGGCAAGAAACTGCAATGCCACATTTAACCACCTTCGAATGCGCCGAACGAAAACTGAGCAAAGGCTTTTCTGATCTCTGTAGGAAGGACCAGCACACGTGATCTGGCTTCGTTGACAATCTTATATCTAAAAATTGTAACTCATTCCCTTGAGGTTTTTCACAGGTGAAAGTTAGGCCGTGTCCGCTTTCGTCAAAAATCTTTAACACCTTATCGACCTGCCTATTGAAGTCGTCGTGTTCCACAAAAACAAGATAATCATCCACATATCTGAAGATGCGTTTTGTATTGGCATCCAAATTACTCTTAACAGCTTTATGGTTCAAAAGTGGCTCCTGTACTAAGTAACATCTTTCTCAGTTATGTAGTTTTCACTCATTAGTGTCCATGGTCCTCATTGTGCTACTGAACTTCTAGAAACTAATGACTTTGATCACTTGCCACTTCCTTGTTGTAGAGACAATGTTATCTGACAGTGAATACCAGCAAATCACACTCATATTACTACACCGGCAACCAGCTTGTTTAATAGATGTGTGTCATCTCAGCAATACTCACCAGGAATATTGAAGACCTCACCATAAGGTGGCTTCTTGATGTGGTCTGCGAGTTCTTCTTTGCTTGCAAAATGCTTCACCTTTCGGGTCGGCCTTGGGTGCTGCGTGCTTGCGGGGTCCACCGTTGACCTCTTAAGATTGAAGGACATGCAATTGAGAAGGGCCGGCTCAACATTTCTCTTTGTACCCCGATTCCAAGCTGCCGCCTTGTCGGTACATGAGATGCCAGTGATGCCTAGCTGGACTCCCATTTCTAGCTTCCACAACAGGGCACCAATATGGCTACAAACACGTGCTTTTTCGGCCATGCAAGAACAACCAGCAGTCACCACTTGACCATTCTTCCGCACACAGGCCCATGTCGACCATGGTTTTTTGTTTACTGCCTGAGAGGGTCGCACATCGGCCTTCACATACACAATATCAGCAGCTGCTTCGTGACTCAGCACCCGGCCCACCCAACCGCACTGCAGCTGGTTATAAGAGTCCAGGCTTTTGTACGCCTCTGCCTCATTAAGATCACAGGCCTTTGACCTAATCAAGTAGCATACAATATGAGCACTTGTTATGCTTGGCCAGAGTTTGGTGTCATCTGTCCACTGCTGCACGAGCAGGGGATGAGCATGGGTGTCACCATCTGAAAAAAAAAGACGGCCTGCAAAGGAAATTAAAATAAAGATACCTCCAAAGGCCGGCAAAAGTGCATTGGGCGCTACAGCTCTTAAGGAGATATGTACGATCATGAGTTCACTGTAGTGCTGCCCTAATATGGATCCCACAGTTGCTTCTGCCTTCTTGAAATTTAAGCAGTGCAAAACAGACGCGAAAATGCTGGTTAACTGCCCGAATACAAGGCACACAAGTCCGATCGCAAAGCACATATAGTTGCGCAAAATACTCTGACCCCACAGGAGTTGGCGACCTTACACATATTTCGGCAACTCGGCAGACTATCAACTAACACTGCCTCGCACATAATCGAATTGCGCTCTCACGGCTGCGTGCGCTCGTGCAGCCTACGTACGAGGCGTGAAGGGTCTACCAATCTCGTTCTTTCCAACTTTCTGTTTCGTGACGCATCGAGCGAGTTCCACATTGCAGTGGTGTGGCTATGTGGGACACGGCCGACAACGAGAAAGAGCACGCGTACTGACGAAGCTAATTCGAAGGATTTACATGTAGTAGAACGTACGGTACACGTCAGATGCGGCCAAAGAGGAACTGTGCGGGATTGCCGGAGCCCTCGCGAGCAAGTTCTGAACGCCAGCCCATCGGTGGCAGAAGGCAGCGCGGATCTCCGACGACGCCGCTGTCAGCGGACTGCCGGTCCTTCATTCCGCTGAATGTCAGGTGACCCGCGGTAACTTACAAAGACTGTAACACGCTACGCAGCCGTTAAAAAACAATATTTATTTGTTTACTACGGTTATTCATTATTTTAGTAGCAAGTAGCAAGCACAGACACTCACCGATCGTGATCGTTTGCTCCGTCGGTGCAGTAACGGCCGGTTGGTTGCCTTGACCACCAGCGCTTCCAGCCGCTTGCGCCATTCAAAATGCACACGTATACGGCTTCAAGCTCACCACTGCTACGTTTCGGCAGATTTATTTTGCGAGCGGGTGCCGGCAGAACGACGAGCTGCACTCCAAAACACGCTGAGACGCAACGCAGCCCGAGCAGCCCAAGCCAAAAGTAACAGCCCGTAACGGAAGCGCCGCTACGCGGCGCTGGGGTCTAGCTATATGGCAGCCCCTAGGTATCGAAACTGAAATCGTGTATAGTAAGGAAGGACGGGGAACAAAAGGAGATGGCGAAACTAGAGAAAGGGAGAGGAAGACGGTGCGGGGGACAAGGGCAGCGCGGCAACCACATGCGTACGAAAGCAAAACGCGCAAACAAACACACAAACAAAATGAACAAACACAAAGATGGGCGCCGCTGCAGATGCGTGGTCAAAGAGGCGCCGCTGCGCAAATGACACTGGCAGCGACGAACAGGCCAAACCAGGCGCCTTTTGGGGGGTCTCACTAATTTCCGGTGAACCGAAGGCTAGAACGTTAAGGAAGGAGTGGGCTACGTTGTAACGAGCACATGTGTAAGAACTTACACAGGGGGTCTGGGTTTCACTGAACAGTGCATCGCTCTCCCTGGGCGGGTCGTTGAACCGACTGCGTCGGTAATACTTGTTTGTAGCGAAGGAGGGCCGGGCTGTGTACAAACGTTTCAAGTTGTCGGGAAAAAATTTAAGAACGTCAAAGGTTATCAATACTGCACGAGGCAGGATAGTGTAATTAAGGAGGGGTAGGATTACCTGGGATATACACTAGGTTATAAAGGGTATATCTGAGTTAGCCACTAGATGAGAAGTGTAGTATTATTTTGATTGAAGGTCGTGAATAAAAGAAAGGGTGCCAGGCTTTTCGTTAATACCTTCTTGAATAGTATTAAAGTTGTGGATAAAATAGGATTCACGTTGTTCACGTTCTCGCCTGTTTTTGAAGCACCCTTTAATAATTGCTACTTTTAGTTGGTCAAATGGGTGTCCTTCTGAGTTTACATGCTTGAATAGGGGAAGATTTGGGAGAGACTTGGTGTGTGCGCAGTGATTGTTAAATCGAATGCGGAATGCAGTGTTTCCGACCTCGGAATATCACGATATTCCGAGGTCGTGGTTCGGGTTCCACCGGCGGCATGGTTGCTTTTTCTGTTACTTTATAGGTCATTTATTTAAAGGACAGATTTATCAAAGTATTATTCCGCTATTGATTGACACTACAAATTCAAAAAAGGAAAAATTCCCCTGCCCACCTTGGTTTCGGCGGCTCTAGACCTCTTTCATATGTTTGTCAAACGAGTCTCTCCTTGCATTTCCCATATATATATATATATATATATATATATATATATATATATATATATATATATATATATATATATATATATATATATATATATATATATATATATATAGAAGACAAGGCAAATGAAGTAAGGGGCTCGTTTGACACACATATTAAGGAAGCCAACAGTCACCGAAGCCAAGGAGTACAGGGGAATGTTTCTATTTTTTTTTTATTTTTTTTAATATCTAGTGCCAATCAATTAGTTTGTTTTGTTTTTTTAAAGAAAATTACTTATAAAGCAGCAGAAAAAACAACCATGCCGCCGGTGGGATCCGAACCCACGACCTCCGAATATCGCGTCCGGTGCTCTTACCAACTGAGCTACGGCGACGGCTGTCCAATCTGCTGCTTTCGTGGGTATATATGTTTTTGCGTGTAACCGAACCTTGAGAGTGTTCACCAGCGCCACCCTCGTCCATAGCGGTGGACGTAGCACGTCCTGCAATGCCGCAAGTGTGACGTAAACGTCATCTAACGGCGAGGGCGGAAACTGTGCGAGAGCCCTCTTATGCTACCTATGGCATCAAGACTGCCAGAACCGAGACCCCCGTTAAGCTATTAGCAGACAAGGCAAATGAAGTAAGGGGCTCGTTTGACAAACATATTAAGGAAGCCAACAGTCACCGAAGCCAAGGAGTACAGGGGAATGTTTCTATTTTTTTATTTTTTTTAATATCTAGTTCGGTTACACGCAAAGGTTCGGTTACACGCAAAAACATATATACCCACGAAAGCAGCAGATTGGACAGCCGTCGCCGTAGCTCAGTTGGTAAGAGCACCGGACGCGATATTCGGAGGTCGTGGGTTCGGATCCCACCGGCGGCATGGTTATTTTTTCTGCTGCTTTATAAGTAATTTTCTTTAAAAAACAAAACAAACTAATTGATTGGCACTAGATATTAAAAAAAATAAAAAATAGAAACATTCCCCTGTACTCCTTGGCTTCGGTGACTGTTGGCTTCCTTAATATGTTTGTCAAACGAGCCCCTTACTTCATTTGCCTTGTCTGCTAATAGCTTAACGGGGGTCTCGGTTCTGGCAGTCTTGATGCCATAGGTAGCATAAGAGGGCTCTCGCACAGTTTCCGCCCTCGCCGTTAGATGACGTTTACGTCACACTTGCGGCATTGCAGGACGTGCTACGTCCACCGCTATGGACGAGGGTGGCGCTGGTGAACACTCTCAAGGTTCGGTTACACGCAAAAACATATATACCCACGAAAGCAGCAGATTGGACAGCCGTCGCCGTAGCTCAGTTGGTAAGAGCACCGTACGCGATATTCGGAGGTCGTGGGTTCGGATCCCACCGGCGGCACGGTTGTTTTTTTCTGCTGCTTTATAAGTAATTTTCTTTAAAAAACAAAACAAACTAATTGATTGGCACTAGATATTAAAAAAATAAAAAATAGAAACATTCCCCTGTACTCCTTGGCTTCGGTGACTGTTGGCTTCCTTAATATGTTTGTCAAACGAGCCCCTTACTTCATTTGCCTTGTCTGCTAATACCTTAACGGGGGTCTCGGTTCTGGCAGTCTTGATGCCATAGGTAGCATAAGAGGGCTCTCGCACAGTTTCCGCCCTCGCCGTTAGATGACGTTCTACGTCACACTTGCGGCATTGCAGGATGTGCTACGTCCACCGCTATGGACGAGGGTGGCGCTGGTGAACACTCTCAAGGTTCGGTTACACGCAAAAACATATATACCCACGAAAGCAGCAGATTGGACAGCCGTCGCCGTAGCTCAGTTGGTAAGAGCACCGGACGCGATATTCGGAGGTCGTGGGTTCGGATCCCACCGGCGGCATGGTTGTTTTTTCTGCTGCTTTATAAGTAATCTTCTTTAAAAAAACAAAACAAACTAATTGATTGGCACTAGATATTAAAAAAAAATAAAAAAAATAGAAACATTCCCCTGTACTCCTTGGCTTCGGTGACTGTTGGCTTCCTTAATATATATATATACATCGAAGTATACGCTTCATTTAAGGAAACGTTTCGATCGGAGGACCGATCTCGTTCAAGAGTGACCATACAGTGCATGGGCGCGTGTTCTTATAGCATGGGACTTGACACACAGAAGGCTTAAAAAGAAAAGAAATAAAGAAAAGTAAAGAAAAGGAAAAAGGGGGAAAGGGGCGGCCGTGAAAACGGAACACAACTGACACCGATGGCATATTAGGGGAGCAAAGGTGCCGCGTCGCGCACCCGTGAACGCAGTGCACACACACACACACACGCACACACGAAGCGAAAGAGGGAGGCCGAGCTGGGTGCGCACGCGGCTACTGCGACAAGAAAAAAGAAAAAGAGAGAGAGAAGCAAAAGCAGAGAAAAAGGGGAAAGCAAAGAAGAAACGTGGTGGGGCTTAACAAAAGAAGGGATGCGTCCGCCAATTGTGGGTTTCGGTATGCCTCTGTCCGCGTATGTGCGGCCCCGAGCGGCTCCGAAAGATGGCCCGGGCGAGGCGGAACAGGTTGAGACCGCCCAAAGTGGCTGCACATGGTGACACGCGAGCCGCTAAAACCAGATGAGCTCCCCATAGCAGGACCAGATGGAAAGGCTTGTTGACAGGAATGCAAAAAAAACAAGAGATATACCACAGAGAAATTTCAAAAAAAAAAACATATATAAAAATGACAAAAAAAAGAAAGAGAAGGAGACATATGGCCCTCGCGGGACCAAAGAATGAGTTGAACGGCAGATGAAAACAAGCCGAAACTGACATGCAACACGGGTATGACCTCAGACGACTCGGTCAGTGGTGGTACTTTTTTCTATTAGGGTTGAAATTTTCTTTGCTTTCTACCATCGAAAGAGACGTTAGTGTGCCATGGTTTTCGTTGATGCCCTTTTGCACTGTGTTAAATTTGCAAATAAAGTATGATTCGCGTTGTTCGCGCTCCCGGGTGTTTTTAAAGCTACTAAGCAATATCGTTACTTTAAGTTTGTCAAACTCGTGGCCTTTTTCGCGGAGGTGTCTCGATAGTGGGAGGCCAGGGAGAGATTGAGTATGTGAGCGGTGGTTATTAAATCTTAATCGGAAGGAATTGTCTGTTTGGCCAATGTACTGCATCTGACATTCGCCACACTCGGGCATGTAAACAACATTACTGGAATCGCAGTTTAAGTCCTCCCGGATAACATGTTTCAAATCTGAATGGGTACTTTTAGTCAGTGCTGTGGTTTGCATGTGTTTGCAAACTTGGCATCTGCTCTTTCCGCAAGGTGTGCAACCCACCGGCCTCGGTTTATTAACCGTTGAGTGCACAAGGTGATTTTGTAAATTTTTTGGCCTTCTGTATGTTACCCGGGGGACCAATGGAAAATTTTTTGAGAGCCGCTCACTTTGTTCTATGATATTGAAGTGTTTTTGAAGGATTTTGTTAATATTCGGTAGGTTGTCTGTGAATGTCAGTACTAGATTAGAGCGATGCGGTGTTGGCGGGGATTCCGCAGGGATGTGATTACGGTTAGTCACTTCTGCCCTTTTAATGGCATCGTCGATGATTGAAGGCGGGTAGCTCTGTTTCTTAAGAATTTCGCCCATGTGTTTAGCATTTTTTTGAAAATCTTCTGCTCGAGAGCAAATGCGTTTGAATCGGATAGCCTGTGAGTACGAAATTGAAGTTTTGCAATGACGTGGGTGGCAACTGCTGAAATGAAGATACTGTTGTCTGTCTGTGGGTTTTTTATAAACGCTAGTGATTAATGCACCCCAGTCAACACGAACAAGCACATCAAGGAAGTTAATGCTATTAGTTGAGTACGTGTGTGTGAAAGAGATATTTGGATGTATGTTGCTGAATGAGGTGATAAAGTGAATTAGTTTTTCTTCTGTCTCTGCCCAAATTATGAATATGTCATCAAGAAAACGTTTATAAAAAGCCGGTTTGGTTGGATATCAGGAAAGGAAGTCTGATTCAATTTTGTTCATAAATATGTTGGCGTAATTTGGTGCCATTTTTGTGCCCATAGCCGTACCACTCGTTTGAAGATAATATGAGTTATTGAATTCGAAAGTGTTAAGTTTAAGGTCCAAATTTGCAAGCGTTTCGATGGCACTTGGACTGGGAGAGTCTAGGATTCTGTGTTCTTTATAGGCTCCGACCATGGCCTGTATTCCGTCGTCATGGGGGATATTAGTGTAAAGTGACACCACGTCCATGGTAACTAGGAAAGCGCCATGAGGGAAGGTGACATCGGATGATTCTCTCAGGAAGTGGCTAGTATCTTGTATGTAAGATGAATGTTTCGGAGGTATATGTTTGATGAGGGAATCGATGTAATCGGAGATCGGTTCTGTCAGTGTGCCGACACCAGAAAAAATAGGTCGCCCCGGATGGTTCTCTTTGTGTATTTTCGGAAGCATATAAAAGCGCCCCATGGAGGCATTTTTTGGCGTCAGCGCCTTACTTATTCGCCATGGTAATTCACCTTCATCGGTTAGTTTATCCAGAGTTTTTGCTATGATCCTCTGGTGTTCAGAGGTGGGGTCTGATGACAGTTTCTTATAGAATTTTGAGTCGTTGAGTTGGTGGTTGGCCTCCTGAATATAATCATCTTTGTCCAAAATAACTATATCTCCACCCTTGTCGGCGGGCTTAATGACGATGTCGGTTCGTTTCCCGAGTGAGTCCAAAGCGTTACGTTGTTTTTTTGTGAGGTTGGGTGGGCCAGAATTTCGTGTCCCGAAGGTCTGCAATATGTCCTTCTGTGCCGCTTTAATATATAGGTCTAGATATTTATCTCTGCCAATTTTGGGTGTCCACTGTTCCTGAGATTTCGGGCACCAAGCATTATTTTGGCTTGGTTTGTCGAAACAGTATTCCCGTAGTCTAAGTGTTCGGGAAAAGTCATACAGATCCTTGAGTAATTGGTATTCATTATACTGGCCATTATTCGGGCAGAGTTTTAGGCCGCGTGATAAAAGGGACTTTTCATCGGGAGTGAGCTGTGAGCTTGATAGGTTGATTATATTTTCTGGAAGGTGTGGCTCTCCAGGTGTTCGGTCTAATGTGGTTGTATGTTCGTTTATCGTTTCGTTGTTATTGTCGGGTGGGGATATGTGCGTTGCCAGTTGCAATACCATTGTGCGCTCCATACCTGCCTCAACAACAATGCCATCACGAGAGAAGTTTTTAAGTTTCTTCGTCCAAATTTGCTTAATTTTGCTCAACTGAAAGACCTCAAGCTCATCTGTCTCGGATGCTGAGAGTATCATGCTGTGACGCGCTCGCCTCTCCTCGAGTATTATTGATGCTAACATCTGTCTAAAGTGCTCCATTGTTATTTTCAGGAGGTTTAAAGAAGCCTTAAGTAGTTCTTTGCTCCATGCTTCTCGATGGGATTCTGAAAGGTTACTCATGGATGGCGATAGGGATACGAGAAGTCCCTTCGGTACAGTTATTGATTTAAGATATATTTGAAGAGATTTTATGTGGAGCTCATGCCTGATTAGCTTGTCAGTAATTTTTCTTAATTTTAAAAAATTCCTAGAGCGTGTGACATTAGCAGAAGGAGAAATGGTGGGCGCGTGAGCCTGGTCGGCCTGTCAGTTGGGCAGAGCCACAGCGTCGTCTGAGGTCATACCTTTGTTTCGGCATGGCGACCTCGTGACCGAAGTTCTGCAGGGTGACGGAAGCTTGTTGGGAGCCCGAAGTTGGTTCTGTTGCTGTTGATATGGGAATCCTCCGTGATTCTGGGCTTGTCGGAGTGGCAACCGGTGACGTATCGCCCACCACAGCGGGTGTCGGGTGGTTTGGTGCTGAGTATGGGTTCCTGGTGGTAGTGTCTGGTGCCGGAACTCCTGATGGTTCGGTGGCGCTTGCAGACATGGTGCAGTGCGGTGATCTTTTTGATGGCGTGGGTAGAAGTGCTTGGTAAGTGGTCGTATTTTCGCTCGTGCGTCCGGCATCACTGGAAATTCTTGACGTGTTTTTCGGGTGACACTTCTGACGGCGGTTCTGCAACCCAGCTGTCCGTTTATTTTTAATTATCTGTTCAGCTTCCGCAATGGTCGGGAAATCCGCTGTTGTGGGTGCCCCGGCTTCTTCATTGGTTTTGCTTGTGACCTCAAAATAGCTGGCAGCTATTCGGGTGCTGTGCTCCATGGTGGGTCGGTGAATCTTCTCTGATGGTAGGTGATCTTGCCATGGGGCCAAGTATTGCCGGCGAGCACTGAGGATAACGTTGAAGACATTCCAGGCGAGCAACAAAACTCCCCCCCATATATATATATATATATATATATATATATATATATATATATATATATATAGAGAGAGAGAGAGAGAGAGAGAGAGAAAAAAGTAAACGTATTTGGTTGCTAGAGGCAAAAATTCAAAGTTGAAAACGCTTCATTTAGCCATAGACTTATTTTGAGTCGACGTTTCGGACCGGAGCCTGTCCTTTCAGATGGTATTTAAAAAATTATCGACTTTTTGAAACAAACGTCATCTGCAGGCATCGAGGCATTAACGCAAAAATACTCAAAAACACAAAGCATAGTACTAGCGTCATACTGTCCCATATTTTTCACCAGTCTCTTTCGTCAGGTGTGATACCACATGACTGGAAAGTGGGCAAAGTCATTCCAGTTCCAAAAAAGGCCCATCGTCTTCTCATCATAATTACTGACCGATATCCATCACTAGCATTCCTTCAAAGTTAATGGAGCATGTAATATACTCGCATATTATGAAATTCCTAATTTCAGTTAACTTTTTTCAGCATGCTTAACATGGTTTTCTAAAAGGTTTATCGTGCGACACTCAACTAGCATTGTATGTTAAGGACTTAAGCTCCAACCTCCACCTTAACATTCCAGTTGACGCTCTGTTCCTTGATTTGGAAAAGACCTTCGGCAAAGTTCCTCATAAGCGGATCCTTCTAAAACTTTCAGGCCTAAATCGTAATTGCTTTGTTTTGGAATGGATTCAGAACTTCCTTATTAACCGACAACAGTTTGTTTTAGCTAATAAGCGTACATATGCTTCTGTTCTGTCTGGGGTGCCACAAGGCACCGTCCTGGGTCCCCTTCTCTTCCTTACATATATTAATGACTTACCAGCTAATTTGTGTTCTAACGTGCGCATGCTTGTAGTCGACTGCCTTATTTACCGCCCAATAACCAACAGTAGTGACATCCAACTCCTACAATTCGACGTTGGCTGCGTAATAACCTGTTATAACAAATGGCTAATCTTTAAACACGAAGAAAACATCTATCTTATTCTTTCATCGACGTCACTCCCAAAAAACTTCAAGCTACTCAAACTCCAATTCCGAAATCAGTGCTGGAATGAAGTATAAATACTTGGGTGTTCATTTAACCCGCGATCTGAATTGGTCACATCAGGTAACGCAGATTATTAACGATGCTAATCGTGTTCTCGATTATTTTCGCCGAACTCTTCGCCTAGCTCCTCCATCAGTAAAGTTGTTAGCTTATTTAACATTCATTCGTCCCAAACAGGAATACGCATGCGCGGTTTGGGACCCCTATCAAAGTAACCTTTCTAATTTACTGGAAGCAACTCAAAACCGCGCAGCAAGATTCATCCTTTCGGCCTATTCCTATCATGTGTCACTGAACTAAAACGTAATGCTCATCTTACAAACTTAGCAGACCGCCGTACTATTGCAAGACTATGCCTTTTTCAAAAATCTTACTATCACCCCATGATCAAGTCTATTATTAGCCCTGCCCACCGCATCTCCAGCCGGACGAACCACCAGAAGGCCGTTTATCCTCCCCCTGCCAGGACTAGTGCTCACCTGTCATCATTTTTTTGTCCGCACTGCAAAGGACTGGAATGACTTGCCCAACACCGCCGTACTTCACTCTGACCCATCATCATTCAAACAATCCATCGAATCAACTATGTGCCCTGATTTTCACTGCCTCATGTAATACCCCGTTAATGGGGCCGTTGAGGTTGTACTTTACGGACAAAGTTTCTGTCTATATATATATATATATATATATATATATATATATATATATATATATATATATATATATATATATATATAGACAGAAACTTTGTCCGTAAAGTTTCGAGCCTGATTTATTTTCTTCTCTTGAAATGATTCCCCAAAAACAATGTTGGTGCATATGTTGGAGCGCCGTCTTTTCGGGCTAACCTGAGCTATTTATGTTAATTGCTGTGGCAACGGCTAGATGGTACCACATTTAGAAAAATACGTTGTCACTAGTCTGCGCATTATTACATGAGGGGTGGGCGCGGGATATTACATGACGGGTGGGCGCAAGTACTGCCGTTAACAATGAATGTTACATGGGAGTCAAGACGATGCCATGGCTTCCCCCATGACAGTCTTGAAATGGGCTGGATCAGGAATTAGTGCTAAGTAGGAGGGAAGGTCAGTCCAGTCGCGAGCTGTGTGGACAAAAAATGATTTCTGAAATGTAGTAGTGCGGGCACGATGCGGGATGACGCTGTTTGGATGGCCTGTGCGGGGTGTTCGACCGACTGGTAGAATGAGCTTGCTGTCACGGTGTGAACAATGGAACAATCTGATAAAGGCAGAGACGTGAAATTCGGCGACGGGAAGCGAGAGAAGGAAGTTTTAGTTGGAACTTCAAGGCTGATATGCTAGAGTATCGCCAGTAGTTTGAAAGGATAAAGCGAGTGGCCCTATTCGGCACAGATTCAAGGGCTAAGGTAAGGTTAGACTGACGGAGGTCAAATATTGCGCAAGCGTATTCAAGTTTAGGTCGCACAAATGTTTGATAAGGTAGTAATTTTAAGGAAGAAGGTGTCATGCGCAGGCAACAATGGAGATACCCAATTACTCGATTAGATGAGTTTATTATGCGGTTAGTGCGGCAAGACCATGACAAGTCACTACCGAGGTTAATACCAAGATACTTAAAAGAGTTAGTGGAAATAATGGCAGTATTGTTAATTTTTTAAGTAGGCGGAGTATAATTTCGGTGACAGTGAAAAGAAATTTGCACAGTCTTTGCAGTCATTAGGGACATTAGCCACGTAGTGCACCACTGCTGTATGTTATCCAGGTCATTTTGGAGGATGTAAGCATCCTCGGCATTAGTTATGGGGCGGTAGAGTACGCACGCATCCGCGAAAAGGCGGATACTAGATGTTACTGTGGAAGGCAAATCGTTAATGTATATTAGAAAGAGCAAGGGGCTAAGAACTGTGCCTTGGGGTACTCCTGAAAGAACGTGTGAGTAAGATGATGAGTAGCCATTAGCGGAAACAAATTGCATGCGGTGAGTTAAAAAGCTTCGAATACAGTTCAAGACACCAGGATGAATGTTTAACAGAGACATTTTAAGTAAAAGGTGTGAATGGGGTACTTTATCGAAATCTTTCTCGAAATCTAGAAATAGCGCATCGGTTGGGATATTTCGGTCAAGATAGGAATGAATGTCATGCAGGAACAAAGCAAATTGGGTTTCACATGAGCGGTCTTTCCGGAATCCCTGTTGGTTTGGATGAAAAAAGTTGACCGATGTTAGAAATGTGGCAACATTAAAGTAAATGACGCGTTTCATTATCTTAGAGCATACACTGAGAATCGAATGCACATCAATATACAGGACAACCATCTCGGGCAGCATTGGTGTAGCATATTTCATGTGCACAATTGCAAGACTACTAGAAGATATCGTAGCCTTACTACAAGAGAAATAAACTTTCTGCACAGCGTGGGAAAGCCAGAGAGAGACAATTTTGTGGATAGTGCAAAAGCACTGCTGTTATTTGGCTCTTGCTGCAAATGCTGCCAGCAAGGGTAGTGCTATTACTGTCAAGCAGCTGCCAGAAATGGGTAGTATGGAGCTTGAATAATGGCAAGCCAACTCATTCTTTGTCTGTGGGGCTCAGTGTGTCTTGTCGGCAACCTGGTGAGCGTCCTTGTTCATCGCCTCTGCTGTAGCAGGGTAAAAGGTGCGGCTGGTTGGTACTGGCAAACCATAAAACTGAAAGCGCACTAGCAAAAGAGAAGCAATCAATAAGGCTCAACCACTATTTTATGCATTCCTGCACATCGTCTGAGAAGAAAAAAACACAGATGGAATAAAGAGTGCTTGTAAGGTGCAAGGCACAGACATCGTGTTTTTAAACGGCCGACCCCTCGTTGTTTAGAATCGACGCGAGCTGGTTCCACAACTCGCGCTTTTCAACAGCTGTGTATGAGTTTGTTAGGTCTGCAGAAGCCCGAGCCAAGAGCGGAAGGCTATCCATAAACTCTATTATAATTAGCTCTTGCTCGCTCGACATGCTTCGTGTTGGCGCCATTTCGATACTAGAATTCCCGCGCAGAGAATTGCAGCAGCGAACACAGCGGTGAAAAAAAAAACAGGCAATAGTTTCTGTTCCGCAATTGAAAGCAGCGAATAACAAGGAAAAACCTTTGCTCTCGGTTCCGGCTAATATGTTTTTACAGGTACATATGCGTGTGCTGCGCTGTAGCAACTTAAAGCACAGCCAAGAACGAACGAAAACAAGCAAGGTTGTTAGTGTGCGCCCAACCACCTTGCTTGGTTCTTGCTCCTTTCCACCTGAATCATTTGTGCCAGACGTTTATGAGGCCAAAAAAGTTGATTTTATCCAACAAACCGTGCTTCTGGGTGTCTTGTATTTCCTAAAGCAAAAGAAACAGCACCCAAATCATATACTTGGCATATGGCATGTTTAAACCTATAGCACAGGCTTACCTCCAATTGTCTTCGTCGATTTTTCGGTCCGACGTTTCTTACAGGTTCCTTTCTGGAGGGCCGTGGCCTTTACTGGCTTCTATAAGTGTTATCCCCGCACTTAGGACAACCAAATAGAACCTTGATTTCCGACTACGCGTAAAAAAGCAGGAACTAGCTGTGGGATCAGCTGTTTTCTTGAAGGCCGCCATGTTCACTGTTTACATCTTCCAGCGCGCCCTCAAGGCGACAAGAGTTACCCACGAAAGCAGTTATTTGCAAAAGTGAATGTTCTAGTTTTTCCTCACGTCGGTGAAAGTGAAATACAATTTTACGAAAGAATAAAACAATATTTATTTTATTCACTGCGTGTTCTTATAAAAAAGTTATAATACGGCCCCTTGCCGTGCAAATAGGCCTCCGGTCGTGCAAATAAACGCTTCCGAGGCGGCACCCAACTAGCCATTGGTTGATCCCGCGGTTCGTCACGCGTTGACGTCTCGCCTTGTTGTCATGCTGTCGTCATTTTGACGTCACGCTCTACAACTTTAGAGTGAGTTCCGTATTCCGGGCCCAGCTGTGCGCCTCTGTTGCGCAGTAGCCAAGTCCGGCGCTGAGCCGGAGCCACATGATAGCGCCTCTCATTTTGTGCGCATGCGCAGAGGTATCGGTGGGGGTATACATACAGCGGGTCGTTTGCGAGTATGGTATAGCTATGGAGAAGGAGAGCGAAATTGCTGCTCAGCTTCTCAGCTCACCGCACGGTACGTATATCGTGGCATAGCCGAGCTAAGCCACTGCTAATTTTTCAACTTCGTTTTTATTATCTTTTAGGCGTCTTTCGAGGTTAGCAGTTTCGTCAATATAGACGCAGTGGCAGTCGGAGCAGGAAATTCTGTAATCCACGCCCGGATATTTTTCTTTTCGAAGAACGTCCTTTATGTCGACCAAAGCATGTCGGAGTTTCAGAAGGGAAGACACATCAGTTTCACGTTCTGGTCGACACAGCTGTTTTTCGACCGATGCCGTGAAAGATGTCGGGTGGTCATTGCGTGACAGTTCTTGCCGTACCATGTCAACGTCATTTGCCCTGTTTTCGGGAGAACTGCAAGTGCGTTTGATCCTTTTTATTAAGGTGGCGGAAACCGATCTTTTGTGTGAGGCTGGGTTTTCGGATGTAAAGTTTCATGTGGGTGGGTTTCCTAAAAAGGCTGAATGATAGTTTGCCACTCGCGTTTTACCAAGACGTCTAGAAAAGGCAACGCACCGTTCGCCTCGACCTCAGTGGGGAAACCAAAGGCGTCCTCTATGGAGTTAAAATGCGGCAAAAAGGCACGCAAAGCTTCTTTTTGATTCATGCAGAAACAGTCGTCTACATATCAGAGGAAAACTTTTGGCGGGTGGCGGGCTCCGACCAGAAAGCTGCGAGATGCTTTCGTCAACGTAAAGGACGTTCCTCCAAAAGAAAAATATCCCTGCGTGGTTTACAGCATTCCCTGCCTCGACTGCGACTGCGTCTACAGTGGCGAAACTGGTAACTTCGAAAGACTCCTAAAAGATAATAAAAACGACGTTAAAAACAGCAAAGTGGATTCCAGTGCTATCGCCGAACACTCCATATCGAAACAGCACATTATCGACTGGGGCAAGGCAAACGTCCTTGCGACAGAAAAGGAGTTCCCTCACCTTTACCTTGAATCTTTGACGATACGAACGACCTATCACACCTTGAATCGAAACTGCGGAAATCTGACAACTGCTTACGCACGCTCCCTGCACCCCCTTTTCAAGCATGCATGAGCTCGCGCACCCACTTCTTGTTTTTACTGTGAACAAGGCTCCCGTATGGGAGCTGTAAAATCTTTTGTGCATTCTTTTCTGTATTGTGGTCGGCGTCTGCAACGTCACGTTTTATGATTCACGCCGACCAGACGAGTTTTCGTCGAACTCCTGATTTCAAAAGAACATTTTCTTCCCGCAGCCAGTCCCAGATAACGTAAGAGTAGGGCACTGATGTTCGTTATCGAACAGAGGCGATTCCGAAGTATTTCCAAGGTCGAAATGCTTAAACCGCAGCTTTTTGGTTTTTTCGAGCAAGGCATCTCCTTTTGGCACTGGAAGAACTGAACAACACAGCTGTGGTTTCATTCTTGGATGGGACGCGATGGCAAGTCTCAATGTCGTCAGGGGCAATGGCGACTATGGCGAGCCTCAGAAGTGAAGGTGCAAAACTGACAGAAGGTAGGTGGAAGAAGAACTTGAAATGGATTGCTGCTAGCTCCAGGAAGCCTAAGAAAGTAGAACGGAGCAAGGGTGGACTTGTAGTGATGGGCGGGGCTTCTGTTTCTGCCAACATCTCGAACTTGCTTGACAAGGATCCAAATACGGTCTGGAACCTTGTGTGCCCCCTCATGAGCTTGTGGGCCCCCTCATGACCTTGTGGGCCTGAACCGTCGCATAGCCGGGAAGGAAGCTCAGGAAAATCAGGGACGTTGCCTTTTAGATGGCCTAGATTGTCTGGCCAAGAATGTTAAACTTAGGAGACAAGACAAGGCTAAAAAATGTTCGGCTCGTATCCCGAATTTCTTTAGGGATAATGAGCTTTGCTTTTTGCAGGCGGATAAAGTCACTGGTTTTGTTGCCATGCCCAGAGCCATGTTTAATGAATAAGCTTTGCAAGCTGTAAAAAAAAAAGTCGTAGCTGTGAAAAAACGTGACACCCAGATTAAAGGCAAATTCGAAGATTTTTTTAGGCGTTTAGAACTACAGCCGCTTGCTAAAGCCATCACAATTAGTGAGAGTGGTGGGTTACAGGTATTTTTTAGTGGGAAGACTCATAAACCTGATGCCCCGTTTCGTACAATTATAAGTGAAAAGAAAACATGGCAAAACAATGTCAGCAGATTCCTTCAAAGAGTGTTGAATGACCCCAAGTATAATGATCCTTTTTTGGCGAGAAGTTCTATGGATGTAGTTCAGTTCCGAAATGACAACCAGCATATAAGATACGCCTTTTCGGTTGATGTTGACAACCTTTTTTATTCCGTTCCGCATCAAGAACTGTTTGCTGCTGTCAAGGAATGTATTGACGATAACGGACCCTTTCAGTTTCAAAATGCGTCGGCGATGAATGTAAAAAAACTTGTTAGTGCTTTTCAAATTTTATTTGTGTAGTACGTTTATCGCCTTTGACAAACAGATTTATCTGCAAAAGTAGGTGATATGCATTGAGTCATGTGATGCCCCGGTTTTATGTGATATCTTTTTAGCGTCTATTGATCGCCATTTGAGCGATAATTTTAAGCAATCTAAGGTTGACTTTGTTCGAAAAGTGTTTCATTTCATTTCATTTATTTTTTACAGAATCTATTACAGTGTATATCATTGACAAATTTAATTTTTTTCTGTCCGGATAGCCGAGGCAAAAGGCATATTCAAATGCCTGACAAGGCCTCGGAACCGTTATTTGCACACAACGCCTCAGACAACGGTGCGACGTTCAAAAGTAACACTGCAACGATGAGAAAAAACAAGAAAGCATATAAGCATAACAAGAAAAAAAGCAAAAATGTTGTGTTGCACCTACTAAGTACACTATTAAGTGAAGTACACAGACTGACAAAAGCAAAAGGACCAAAACATAAGGTTACACACAACTGATCTGCACTAAGAATGCATGCAATGGCCTTACAATAACACTACAGTAAAACTATGAAGAATAACAATAATCTAATAACACTATGGCGGTCATTATTTTGTCGGGAGCAATGGGTAACATGATTTAAAACATGAATGCACAGTGTAGGTACGCACTACACAGAGCGAGACATTTTCATTTACTATACATACTACACACTGAGAAGGAGCTTTTTCACCTGTTTCTTAAACCCAGATGGTGAATTTGACTAGGATAGAACGTTTACTAGCTGGGTATGAGTATTAGGCAGTTCGGGAATTTCTTGGCCAACTATCTGTGCTGCGTACGATGTTCGAGCTCTGTTTTTGACATATTTACTTTCAGGTAAATTATAAGCACAATTCTGGCGTCTATAGGATTCGCGAAATGTTAAATCAACAGGTTTGACTCCGTGATACACCTGCATAGCGGGGCTGGATCGAAACATGTTGAAAACTGAAAATATCTTAAATTTATCTAAGACACCGCATCTACTATAAAATAAGTGCGGTGTGTTCGTAACGTGGTTTATTTGTGATTATTCTTATAGTCTTCTTTTGTACCACGTGTTATCTTTCGTGATTGGTTCTCGCTGTAGTTCTCCATACTAATATGCAATAGTACAAACGAGAGTAAATCAACGCGTAGTACAATTGGCGTTTAAACCAGGTAGGTATCATAAACTTCAGTTGATTCAACATGTCAATGATTTTAGAAATCTCTATACTTAACTGCGTTACGTGTAGAGTCCAGCTCAAGTATTCATCAAAATATACTCCCAGAAACTTGTGCACGCTCACGCGTTTCAGCGGTTGTCCTTGGAAAACAGGATGAATCGAGACATCAGCAATTTTGTTTTTTGCACGAAAAAGAATGTAGTTTGTTTCTTCAATGTTCAAGTTCAGCTGATTGCAACAGAGCCAGGATGACAGTCCTTGCAGCCACGTATTTGCTTGAGTTATTAGGCTGGTTACACTACTTCCTTTAAAGAAGACATTCGTATCATCTGTGCATAAGATGATGTTCAATGTTCCAGGTATATTTACTTATCGTTTACATAGTCTAAGAAGAGGATTGGCCCTAAGATAGAACCTTGTGGGACACCACATTTGATGATTTCCAGACTCGAATTATTGTTCAAGAAACCTACAAATTGAAAGCGATTCGGCAGATAACTTTTCATGAAGTTGAGTGCAATACCCCGAATACCACATCGATCTAGCTTTGAGAAAAGAATATTATGCTTTATACAATCAAAAGCATTCTTCAAATCTCAGAATATTCTTAGTGTGTAAAATCAATTTTCTGTTTGCAATTATTTTTTCCTTAATGCTGAGCAAGGCAGACTCAACTGACTTGCCTTTCTTGGTTTGGTTTATGGGGGTTTAACGTCCCGAAGCGACTCAGGCTATGAGGGACGCTGTAGTGAAGGTCTCCGGAAATTTCGGCCACCTGGGGTTCTTTAACGTGCACTGACATCGCACAATACACGGGCCTCTAGAATTTCGCCTCCATCGAAATTCGGCGGCCGCGGCCGGGATCGAACCCGCGTCTTTCGGGCCAGCAGCCGAGCGCCGTAACCACTCAGCCACCGCGGTGGTTACTTGCCTTTCATAAACTCGTATTGATGCTCGGTTGTGATTCTTTTATCAACCAAAAAACAAATAGGCTTGGAGTTTATTACTTGCTCTGCTATTTTCGAAAACACGGGTAACACGGATATAGGTCCGTAATTACGAAGTGTTCGATCGCCGCCCTTATGAACTGCGCAAACGCGGGCGATTTTCATTTTGTCGGGAAACAACCCGTCTCTAAGAATAAGATTACTTATGTGCGATAGAGGAACACATAAAATATCTGACACAGCTTTCACTGGACGAACTGCGATGTCATCAAATACACTTCATCGCTCGTGCAGAAAAGCGGACAAGCAGAGCCGGCACCAGGTGGGGTTTGCTAGGCAGTCTGTGGATAGCCTCCACGTCTTGTGCTGTTACTTCCAGCATATTCAGTATGCGTGCCATTCTATTAACTTTTACCAAAAGGTTTTCACCCTCAGCTGCTCAAGACCATGTACCTCGAGATTTTGCCTGCGGCTGTATTGATCAAGGTCGTTAATCTCCTTTCTCAGTTCACTAATTTCCTGGAGTGAAGTGCCAGTCTCTGCTTTCTAAACCCTGGATCTTAGCACACCAATTTGTATGCCCTGTGATGTCACTGCTTCTAGCAGAGTATCATATTTGTTCGACAGGAAATCGACAGAATTCTGCACTGCCTGATTGTCATCTTATATAGTCAGAAGTTCATCAAATTTTTCTGTGATGGGAAGAAGTATGCCAATTTTTTTGCTTAATGTGGTTATCTTCGCCGAAATGTCGGCCCCAGGCTCAATTTTAGAGCTTTGGCTTGTCCTGAATTTTGCACCCTTACACGTGGGGCATAACCATGGATTCCCTATGTCGGGCTTAGCCTTGGTTGCTGATTCATCCACTGCAGAACAACTGCCCGCATGATAAGCAAAAGTACATTAAAGTCATGTGATAAGGATTGAATCCTTGTTCAAAGTTCCGTGGCAGGCTAAGCATATATCAGACAGAGTGTTGGCGGACATTGTTAAGTTCGAAAGAAGGAAGAGCATAGCGACTAGAAATAGCAGCAGCGGCCGCAACAGCAGCAGACATATTGTGTATTATGACAATTCTAGAAGCGAAAAAACCAACCTGTAAAACACAGGACGCGTGTTACGATGGATCGCTCGAGCCGCCGCTGATGCCGCTGCCGAGTGCAATGCTCCGGATCGGGGCCGGTCGTTCTTCTTAAAGCCTTGCTGGGAGATGACGCAATCACGATTGGTCCGCGGGCCAATGATGATAGCCCCCGGTAACAGCTATCACCACATCGTGTTCCTCAGGGGCAGGAAAGCAGATACAAAACACAGGACCCGTGTTACGGCGGATCGCTCGAGCCGCCGCTGATGCCGTTGCCGAGTGCAATGCTCTGAAGTGGGCCCGGTTCTTCTTAAAGCCCTGCTGGGAGATGACGCAATCTCGAGTAGTCCGCGGGCAAATGATGATGCCCCCCGGTAAACGCTATCACCACACCGTGTCCTCAGGGGCAGGAAAGCAGGTGCAAAACACAGGACGCATGTTATGGTTAATCGCTCGAGCCGCCGCTGATGCCGCTGCCGAGTGCAATGCTCTGAAGCGGGCCCGGTCGTTCTTCTTAAAGCCTTGCTGGGAGATGACGCAATCACGAGTGGTCCGCGGGCCAATGATGATGCCTCCCCCCCCCCCCCCCCCCGGTAACAGCTATCCCCGCACCTTATTCTTCAGGGGTAGGAATGCAGCTGCAAAACACAGGACGCGTGTTACGATGGATCGCTTGAGCCGCTGCTGAATCCGCTGCCATTCCCAATGAGTATACACTTATGAGTGCACTGCATAACTTCGAAAAGCACGGCAGGGGGCTCACTTTCACGTACGAGCTCCCGGTTGAAGGCAGCTTGCAGTTCTTGGATGTAAGAATTCGGTTCATGACAAATGAATAACCACGTTTGCTGGTCTTACTCGCCCAGAGCACAAAAAGAGCTATAGCCTTATAATTCACCCCATTCAAAAACTGGGAAGAGAGGGATCGCTAAACTGTGCTTAGAGTCTGCACTCCGAAAATCTTGTGTGCACGATATGCAAGATAGTTTTGAGAATCAGTTGGCCAGGCTTGAGGCCACCGGTTTCCCTGGGTCGGTAGTTCTCGCTGTTGCAGAAGCGCTCTTGACGATGTTGAAGCCCCGAACTCGTCAGGAGACAGAAACCCCTCCGCAGGTCAAAGTGACGCCTGAAGTGATGGCCTACGTGCACAAATTATCCCATGGCCTCAAAAAGGCGGAAAACCGGCACACAGACTGTTGGACTTTTCAGCCGCTCGGAAGCTTGGCCAGTTGGCCCGATGAAAAACAGGTGAAACCAAAAAACCTGGATGTAGGAAGAGGCACGGGAACCGTTTTGCGGAATGCGCCACAGGCGTTGTGTACGAAATCCTCTTGACGTGCGGCAGGTCCTACATCGGGCAAACGGGGCGCCGCGTCAACGACCGGCTCAGCGAGCACGCAAGAGACCCAAGGAACGCGGAAGGTGCTAACCTTGTCGAGCACTGCGCAACTTGCAAGGATTGCCCACCGATGTTTTCGGGAGTGAGGATTCTGAGCAGAAGCAAGTTAAAAACAACCCGTGAAACGATAAAGCACACTGTATTCAAAGAGCTGGGTCAGAATGTGTTAGCGATACTTCGGCCATTTTGAATAATGCAGAAAAGGCGTTCCTTTCATAGTTTTTGCAATAAAGATATGATGAGATTCTTTTTTCCTATTTTTCTTTTTCATCCTTTCACGGTGTGCGCCAGCTCTGGTCTGAGATTATTTAAGCTGTATGTGCGTCTCTCAATAAACAGTTGTCAGTCAGCGCTGTGTTCGTCCTTCTTCGTTTCCTTCTTCCTTTCCTTGGCTGTGTGCCGTTGCGCTTAAAAAATATGAGCTTCAATCAAGGATACCAACTAGCCCAAGAACCAACTCTACTGAAGTACATCCCTTAAAACGTGTCAATCTGAAAGTTTAAATAGTCAAGTAGCTTTCATCCTTTCATCCCATCGTACTGATCATCCTCATAAAGTCTCTAATGATTCTTGTAATACCAAAATATATTTATATTTCATTTTCGCCGTGTACCTCACGCGACAAGAATCATCTTCCCGCAGATATTGCCGACCGTAATAATTACGAGATGTTCTGCAAAGCCATAGCTAGCATTGTATACTCAGGTGTTATTTAAATTTGTCTCTCTGCTGTATTTTTTCTAACTTTATTCTTGTTTTTTTCACTCCCCCTCTGTAATTTCTCTGGCCCTGAGAAGCATCATAAATAAATAAGAAAATTAATTTGGCCTGTCAATAACTGCTTGAATGGGACCTGGGTGCTGAGTTCATATGTGGGTGGTCCGAGATTTGTTTGTACATCAGCACAAAAGAAGAAGCTTACGAACACATTATACACCATATGCACTCTATGTACACCGTTGTGGGTACCGCGGAACCAGAACACAAAGGTAGTCACTTCTAATTGTACTGTGAGACGCACCAACCCGGTTAAGGCAGAAGAAAGGCGCATGAGGCTACATGCCGTTGCCTGGTCTGCCGAGCCAAGTGAACACGAAGGCCTGAGGTCGTTCCTTTGTAGCCATGTTCGTTGTTTTCACGTGTCCACAAGATGGTGCTGCCTCCAGGTGTGGAGCCATGCCGTCAGTCGTGATGTCTCTGAGTGGACGAAGTCGTTGAAAGGCGATCAGTGATGCCGCGTTTTCCCGATGATACGTGCTTATTGACGATGCATTGCAACCATTCAATCTTCCGGCCAGACCAAGGATCAAGACCTCGATAAGGCAGACGAATGGCACATGAAGCCACATGCCATTGCCTGGTCTGCCGAGCCCTTGAACACGAAGGCCTGAGGTCGGTCCATGTTCGCTTTGGTCATGTGGCCTCAGGTGGTGCTAGCTCCAGGTGTAGAGGTGCTCCCTTAGGCGTGACGTCACTGAGCGAATGAAGTTGTTGAACGGCGATTAGTGGTGCTGCGTTTTTCCCTAAGACATTTGCTTATGGACGATGCAATGAAACTGTTTGATGTTCCGGCCAGACGAAGTATCAAGACCTGGATAAAGAAGAATAAAGGAACATGAGGCCACATGCCGTTGCCCGGTCTGCCGAGCCCACTGTGCCAGCCCTTCATCTGTTGACACTGTATTTAGTCCACGCCGAGTATTACAATGACCGTTCCCGCGTTATACGGATGGCCCAGTCCCATCTACTAAACCCGCTTGCGCCGTAGTCATTCCTGTGAGAGAGGCCGCCATTAATCAACTAATGTCACATAGGACAGCCTCTACCGGGACAAAATGGGCTGCTGATCGTGCGGCTATGCACAAGTCGGTCAGAAAACACAGCATAAATGGCCTGCGTGCTGCAGTTTTAAAGTATGTTCACAATGTCTAGAATCTGCCTTACTCCATAGAGATGGCCAGCAATTAGTATCAGAGATAAGACATCTGCAACACCAGTCATGAGAAGAGGGTCACTACATGATCTTCCAGTTGTTGCAGGGACACTGCGGCAGTGCCGGAAGCGATTTATCTGACGATGCAGCTTGTTCTGTACGGGTTATTTCCAGCCTTGTCCGTATACCGCTGACCATATTTGACGCAGCGAGACATGTGGATATACATGCCCGGAACGCGACTTTAATATTATGGTCTACTTAGGAACTTCGGCATTCTGTTTGCACCAACACGATGCTTTACTTCGGACGAGAACCGGCATATAATTTCAATATAGTGTCCGGCCTCTCCCGCTGCCATGCTACGCTGTTATTTCGCTTGTGGCGTGAAGTGGCTTTTACAGATGCCTACTCTCACCTAACTTCAATGGCAGAATCTCCAGCATGTGAGGACTGCGGTTGCAATAAGACGACCGGGCAGCTACTTTTTTAGCGTGAGCGCGTCTTGATGGATGCAACGCTTCGCCGCTCAGATCCTCGTCCCCTTACAGAAGCCAAGACTGCGGGGCTCTTCATCTAGAATGAAAGCTGTGAAGGCGCTATTAAAGCTCCTAGAGCATTCTGGGTTGCGTTTAAAGCTACAAACTTTCAGTGTGCGCACTGCCAACCCTCACATTAATGGGGACATAGAGGAATAGGGATACTCTTTCACATTTAGGACCGGCTTGCGAGTCAGCCCATCCAGGCTTTGCTTGTCCCTTCTCGATCGACCACTGCAGTATCTTAGCAGGCGTACTAGACTGTTACTGTGGACGAGTTGGTAGCTGGGGAACACGTTCGCTTATCTTCATCTAGTAGCTGATCATTCGGGCCACCGTAGTGAATGAGCAGTCTAATTGTGTCATTAGCTTGCCCACTGTCGTATCAACGGGCTGTTTAGGCAGCGCTCACATTCTTGCGCTGTTTATGGTTTCTTGAGTCCTATTATTAGTCTTCTCCAGTTACTTACGGTTCAAGGTATATTATTCAGTCAAATACATGGCAGGCTTGTGGGGAGCCCTTCTGTTTATGAAACCCACTTACCGTTATCGTGGGTGAGAAATTGGCCAAAAATCCCATGAGAACCAACCTAGCAGGCAGATGGACCATCTGGGTAAAGCAACCGTTTTGTGCCGTCAGGACCTGCTCACCGGATTGTGAGCGAACTGCGCACCGTGGCAGATGGTCGTTAAATTAATGATTTTCCCCGAGGGGTTGCTTGGGAAGACTAACCTGGGTCGCACGAGCCCATCGGTGCCAGCACCCGCTTACACAGGGCACTAGCGAATAGCTTAAACGCTGTACCACTGGGCCAGAAGTGGTATGTGGAGTTCCACGGATCTAAGAATTTTAAGCATAGAATGACCATGTTCCCTATATAAACATTAACCCAATTTCTCTGTATCGACATTAACCCATTAACAATACTGCTCTATGCCCTTAAGGTGGAGATTAAATGTAGCTCCAACTTTTTCCTGCAAGGATAATGGTGCACTGCCATTTATGATCTCAGAGAAGCTGCTCGATGCGCTCCACACGCTTCTTATCTTTATAGTGATTTCACTAGTGTGATACCAATCTACGGACAGTAACTGCCTTATGTTGATGTATTCCCTTAGCATTTCAAACTTCTTCCGGTCAATGCTATACTGCTGTTCCTTTAGCAGGTTATTGAAAAATACTTTAATATTTTTGCACATTAACTTAAGACCCACCGTTCTGCTTTGTCTGTCTAGATAATTTGTCCTGCTTTGTAATTCATCTCCTGAGTGACGCAGCAATGCAATGTCGTCAGCGAATCGGTCGTTACTGAATTCAGAATCAAGATCCGAATCAGATCATTTAAACGAACAAACAGTACATACAAATATTCGGTAAATACAGAAGGAGGTCCCATAGCGAATGGCTGCACAGGGGATCTCCTGTTACAAACTAAAAAATAAATAAATATGAAAGAACAACAGCGGATAAAGTTGAAGCAGAGTACAAAATTAATTAGTAAACACCCGAAAATGCAATAAGATGCAGCTGTAAACAAAGCTTGAGTAGGGTAAATGTAGATAAATGCACAAATAGAGGACAACAATTCAAGCGAGTGCTCCGTGTGCTTTAGGGAAAAAAAAAGATTATTGCGATTAAAGAAAAGTACTGAAACTACGCTTGAAAGTATGAATGTTAGATGACTGTTTTATACCAAATGGTAATGAATTCCACAAAAATGAGGCAGAGAAATTTACTTTGAATTTACCGTAGTTAGTTCTAGGCTTATGTAGTTTGAAATTGTTTTGGCGTGAAAAGCGAGTGAAACTTCGTCGAGGAAACTGGATACTATTAATTAACGGAATGGGAAGTGATGCTTTCGCGAACGTAAAGTTTAGAATGCCAAGAGAATAAGAAACCATGGATGAGACACCTAGGATTTTAAGAGCTTGAAATAATGGTGCAGCACTGCATAAATAGTTATTGAAGGTAATATTGCGTATGGCTCTATTCTGTATGTGTTGCAGCGGTAATATGTGTGTTCTGTAGGTGTTCCCCAAGAAGATAATGCAATAGTTAATATGGCTATAAATCAAAGCATATTAAAATGAAATGGGCGCATTTAAATGAAAAAAAAAACACAACTTTATGAGTATCTTTATCTCATAAGCTGTTTTTTGTTAGACTGTTTATGTGCCTGTGAAATTTTAAGTAGCAGTCAAGTTCTACTTAAATAAACATCGCATGATCAGTAGCACTGAGTATGTAAGAGTCCAGGGAAATATGTGGACATTCAAGAATAGTCTTATGGGGAGATGAAAAGATGACGAAGCTAGAGATAGAGGCATTAATACACAGCATGTTGTTTCGAAACTAGGTTGCTAAACTTGCAGTATCAGCATTCAGTTTATGTGTAAAGGAATCTATTGACTCGTCAGATGCTAGTATGGTAGTGTCATTATCATATAATATACGTTCAGAAGAGGTAAGGCAAGATGGCAGATCAATGATGTAAATTAGGAAAATTGGTCCAAGTATGAAACCCTGAGGAACGCCAACGTTAGTAGCCTTCGGTGCAAACTGCTTGGATGCGGTTAGGTAGTTGCGAATAAGAGGTTGTTCAGAACCAGATACCGCAAGGGCGTTTAATTTGTCAAAAAGTGTGTTGTGATTAATCTAATCAAACGCATTTGAATTACTATACACCAAATGTTAACCCCATCTGTTTCCAATCCACGTCTCTGATTATCCCCCGCAAACAAGCTGCGCGTAACATTAAAGAGATGGTTGCTTGCTTCCGGACACCATTCCATAGTGGAATTTTACTGTCTTTATGTAAGGCTATGGCAGCTGTGCCGCCGTTATAGATATCTTACAGCCCTTTTAAATACAACTGCTTTAAATCTTGATTCTGCAAAGCCTGCCCCGCTGCTGAGGATTCGAATGAGCAGAATGCTTAAATGCTTCCTCATAATTTATGAACAGTATAAAGAGTTATATTCTATGAATTTTTGTCACTTGATTAATAGTGTGAATAATGTATTTTGTCAAAAAAACATTACGAAAACCTGCCTGGTAATTTGTTTGATTGAAGTTTAAGGTTGAGTTATTCTATTAGCGACTACCGTAGTAAACGCCTTGAAGGCAACGGACAGCAAGCTGATCCCTCTGTACGTTTTTCTAGCCTTTGGTGTTCTCTTTCTTATGAACTAAGATGATATTAACGTTCTTCTAATCTTGTACGCTCGAGATTACCGGGCACTTCTTATGAAGGGTGGACTCTTTTTAGTGCGCAATCGCCTACCATCTTTCAGCAGAGCTGCTGTTACTTAATCCTCGCCAGCTGCTTTCAACCTTTTCATTGCACTGAAAGCTTTCTTTACTTCCTCTTTCGTTATTGACGGGATATCACAGTGCCTCTCTTATTAACGTCCTGTTTACATGGGCTACTCTCTTATAACGTACTGATTACATTGGGTACTGTATAGATTTGTGCAGAGCTCTGCCGCTACTTTAGCTGTCTCATCCTTATTTCTAACAACATCGCTCTGTTTGTCTGTTAATGATTACATCTGGTTTTCGCCTATGCCTTGTTTCCTCTTCAGCGGTATTACGCTAGCTCTCTTCTTCTGGGCGTGCTCGATTCTCTTAATATTAAACTTCCTTATGCCGGCTACCTTCCGCTAATTAACTTTGATAGCTCTGCCAGTTATAATCTGTCTGTAGAGTTAGACACTTTCAGTCTTTCAGTGTTCCTTAATAAGATTTTTTTGCTGGTGTTCCGCCCAACAAACCTACCGCCTACTTCTGCTGAGCTCTCCGTAAAGATAGCAGTGATATTGTCGTTAATTTCCTGAACGTTAAGGTTGTCGCCCTCAGTTAAAGCCGAATGCCTGTTCGGCAACGATATGCTGAATAGCTCTAGTTTCTCTTTAACCTAAAACTCCTTACTGCGCTACCGCTTCGCTAGTTTCTTCCTCTCCCTCTTCATTTCTAGGCTAATTAGAGCCCTTACTATCCTGTAGGTGCTACAATGCAGCTTTCCGACCACCTCCACATCCTGCACGACGTCATGGTGAGCTCACAGTATGAAGTCGATTTCATTTTTAGTCTCATCATTGGGATTCTTCCTGGAACTCTACAAATAACTCTCCCCTGATATTCCTAGAACCTAGCCCTTAGTCGCCTACCGCCTGGTCACCAGCATTCTTTTTCCCTACCTTGCCACTGACGTCGCTCATCAGTACAGTTTACTGTGTTTTTAGTTCGCTCATTGCCGACTCTCCGTCCTCAGGGATACATTCTACATTCTGGTCATCGCAGCTTGATGCATTTGCGTAGGTTTGTACAATCTTGAGATTGTACCTTTTATTAAGCGGGAAGACGATAACTGCCACCGTCTCGTTAATACTACAGAATTCCTCTGTTACCAGCTATATCCTTCTTGAAGGGGAACCCCACACCTAAATCTCCTCTGTCCTTTTTTCCTCGATAGCATGACTTGTGCCCTCCCTTTACCACTCTATATGCATCATCTTCCTTCCTAACCTCCCTAAACTCTATTACATCCCATTTATTACTTCTAACAGCACTGATAGACAAACTGGAAAAAATTGCAGCGCAGCAGTAACAAATACGAGACGAGAAGGACGCAAACACAAGCGCTGACTAACAACTGTGTTTTATTGCTCTGAGCCAGCCTATATAAGAACTAGGTACAAAACAACAAAACAGAAACCAACACATCACCTCACGCATTCGTGGCACGATTATCGGAATTGTCTCCCGTTCCTCCAATCTTTCGTCCTATCATTGGCGTTCAGAAATGACATTTCTTTTTCACTAAGGCACACAGAGGGGTTGCTGACACACTTATCTGCGCATTTTGATATCGCCAGAGCTTCTACTATCAACCTCGTGGTGGTGTCCCGACACTTACGAAGAATAACTGTGCTTTCAAGGGCAGGGGTGCAGCCTTTGCACTGGCTACAGTGTAAGGCGAGTTCCCCTGAGTTTGGGTCCCTTAGGTTCCTTTTGTGCTTTTGTAGCCTTGTGTTCAGACATCTCCCTGTTTGGCCTATATAGATGCTGCCACACGACAGGGGAATTGAATATAAGACATCTTTTTCGCAATCGACGAGACGCGGACGGTGCCTCGTCATGCAGTCGGGCTCACGTTCGGTGTCAGAATTTACTCCTCTGCACAACTGATGCAGTTTCTTCGGGGCCGAGAAGAAAATATCAATTCCCGCTCTGTTTCCTATCCTTTTCAGTTTGTGTGATACTGCATGTAGGTATGGTATCACAGCTGCCTTTGTTCGACGTTCATTTGTGGTGGGCCCATTTCGCGATTGTTTCAGTATGCCCTCTGCAACAGCAATTAGGAGATGCGCTGGAAATCCGGCTTGCTCAAGACGACCCACTTGGCTTCGAAAGGCTTCCTCTTTACGGTGCCCACATGTTTTCTCAAGAGCGCTCACAAAGCACGACTTCACAATGGCCCTCTTCACAAGCTTTGAGTGCGCTGAGGCATACGGGAGGACTGGTTTTTTACCCCTCGGCTCACAGGCCCAGCAAACGTGATAAGAGCCAAAGTACAGTCCTAAATCTAAGAACCTAATGTGGCCGTTGGCTGGCTGCTCATGAGTCACCTCCAACGGTCGAAGACACTCTGAAAACATTGTCAAAACTTCGGGCACTCGCGTATTCGCACAACCGTTTTCGTCGTTCAAGATTACGAGAAAATCGTCTACAAACCTAGACACTTCGTCTATGCCAAACTCAGCGCATCGTTCCCGTATCTTGCGGTCCCGGACACCAAGGCATATATCGCTTAGTACGGGCGCGACACCAAGAACCAATGCAAATCCCGTTTCTTTGAGAGACAATGTGGTCTTCGAACTGTGCAAAGGTGGAATTCAGGTAAGTGTCCAGCAGCTCCACGAAGCTACTGACAGCCACGCCTGAAGCATTTTGAAATTTGACGGCACCATGGGCCTCGATACAATCTCTGACATCGCTTAACAGGTCGTCATGCGGGATGGAATAGTACAAGTCTTTTATGTCCACAGATATGGCAGTATCTGTATCTGGGCCTGTGAGCCGAGGGGTAAAAAACCAGTCCTCCCGTATGCCTCAGCGCAATCAAAGCTTGTGAAGAGGGCCATTGTGAAGTCGTGCTTTGTGAGCGCGCTTGAGAAAACATGTGGGCACCGTAAAGAGGAAGCCTTTCGAAGCCAAGTGGGTCGTCTTGAGCGAGCCGGATATCCAGCGCATCTCCTAATTGCTGTTGCAGAGGGCATACTGAAACAATCGCGAAATGGGCGCACCACAAATGAACGTCGAACAAAGGCAGCTGTGATACCATACCTACATGCAGTATCACACAAACTGAAAAGGATAGGAAACAGAGCGGGAATTGATATTTTCTTCTCGGCCCCGAAGAAACTGCATCAGTTGTGCAGAGGAGTAAATTCTGACACCGAACGTCAGCCCGACTGCATGACGAGGCACCGTCCGCGTCTCGTCGATTGCGAAAAAGATGTCGTATATTCAATTCCCCTGTCGTGCGGCAGCATCTATATAGGCCAAACAGGGAGATGTCTGAACACAAGGCTACAAGAGCACAAAAGGAACCTAAGGGACCCAAACTCAGGGGAACTCGCCTTACACTCTAGCCAGTGCAAAGGCTGCACCTTTGCCCTTGAAAGCACAGTTATTCTTCGTAAGTGTCGGGACACCACCACGAGGTTGATAGAAGAAGCTCTGGCGATATCAAAATGCGCAGATAAGTGTGCCAGCAACCCCTCTGTGTGCCTTAGTGAAAAAGAAATGTCATTTCTGAACGCCAATGATAGGACGAAAGATTGGAGGAACGGGAGACAATTCCGATAATAGTGCCACGAATGCGTGAGGTGATGTGTTGGTTTCTGTTTTGTTGTTTTGTACCTAGTTCTTATATAGGCTGGCTCAGAGCAATAAAACACAGGTCTTAGTCAGCGCTTGTGTTTGCGTCCTTCTCGTCTCGTATTTGTTACTGCTGCGCTGCAATTTTTTCCAGTATGCAGAACCAACTAGCCAGTCACTATGTTTTAAGCAAATTTATTTCTAGTTCAACTGGCCTTCTTTTTCCTCGTTATCCGTGGCAACTCATACCTCACGTAGCACTGGCATTGTGTAAGGCCAGAACATACGCCTTTTGCATCCGTCGGAAGCTACTGCCGGCTGACGTCCTTTTGCTCTTTGGCGGTTTCCCTCCGTCGGCTGGCCATGACACTCGTATCTGCAAGTTCCTGCGATCAGAGTGGCAGCGGCAAGCACGCCTCTACAAGAATCACCTTCGCTTGCTTCTAAACTGCTCCGAGAGCGTGGTTAATGCTGCGTGGCGCTGGAACGAAGCTTCCCGTCTCATCGACCAGACTACTGAGGTCCTGTGGACACAGGTACTGCACCAGCTACGGAGAAACCTTCCACGGAATGGGACACCCTCCAGGAATGCAGTGCACACTGTTGGTGACGTGCAGCTCCCTGCGGAAGTCCACCAGCTACTCGGCCATGGTCCAAAGTTCGCCGTGGAGCCGAAAAAGAACGCAGGAGAACAGCTGGCGATGGTGAGGCAAGTCGCACAATTTGTGCCCAATACAGAGACAGAACGGTGTATTTCGGAAGGTGTTGATGTACTGTTGCGTCGCAGTGGACATGTAAGGGATATGTCGCTTAGAAGAGTTGTTGATTGTCTAAAGGGAAGGTCTCTCAATCTGTTACCGGCGGACAAAGAGGGTGGCTTTGTCGTTATGTCAAGCGAAGCATATAAATCGCGAACTACTGATGCAGTGCACTCGGTCTTTGACAGGCACGACGAAGTGTCGTTGAAAAAAGTGAAACGTCATACTATAAAGCTATGCGAAAGTTTAAACCTGGACAAGCTTGCTCGGAGTATCAATGGTGACAATAAGCTCTGCTTAGATATATTTTTTAGCGCAAAAACGCACAAGCCTGACTGTCCACTCCGTGTTATTGTTTCGGAGAACGGGGCATGGCAGAAAAATCTAGGAAAGTTTCTCCAGACTCATCTAAACGTGCTCGATATTGACGACCCTTTTCAGGTGAAAGGCTCCGAGCAGGTGATTGACTACTTAAAAGATAGGCGCGGAGGTAGTTTTACTGCCATATCTGTGGACATAAAAGACTTGTACTATTCCCTCCCGCATGACGACCTGTTAAGCGATGTCAGAGATTGTATCGAGGCCCATGGTGCCATCAAATTTCAAAATGCTTCAGGCGTGGCTGTCGGTAGCTTCTTGGAGCTGCTGGACACTTACCTGAATTCCACCTTTGCACAGTTCGAAGACCACATTGTCTCTCAAAGAAACGGGATTTGCATTGGTTCTTGTGTCGCGCCCGTACTAAGCGATATATGCCTTGGTGTCCGGGACCGCAAGATACGGGAACGATGCGCTGAGTTTGGCATAGACGAAGTGTTTAGGTTTGTAGACGATTTTCTCGTAATCTTGAACGACAAAAACGGTTGTGCGAATACGCGAGTGCCCGAAGTTTTGACAATGTTTTCAGAGTGTCTTCGACCGTTGGAAGTGACTCATGAGCGGCCAGCCAACGGCCACATTAGGTTCTTAGATTTAGGACTGTACTTTGGTTCTGATCACGTTTGCTGGGCCTGTGAGCCGAGGGGTAAAAAACCAGTCCTCCCGTATGCCTCAGCGCACTCAAAGCTTGTGAAGAGGGCCATTGTGAAGTCGTGCTTTGTGAGCGCTCTTGAGAAAACATGTGGGCACCGTAAAGAGGAAGCCTTTCGAAGCCAAGTGGGTCGTCTTGAGCAAGCCGGATATCCAGCGCATCTCCTAATTGCTGTTGCAGAGGGCATACTGAAACAATCGCGAAATGGGCCCATCACAAATGAACGTCGAACAAAGGCAGCTGTGATACCATACCTACATGCAGTATCACACAAACTGAAAAGGATAGGAAACAGAGCGGGAACTGATATTTTCTTCTCGGCCCCGAAGAAACTGCATCAGTTGTGCAGAGGAGTAAATTCTGACACCGAACGTGAGCCCGACTGCATGACGAGGCACCTTCCGCGTCTCGTCGATTGCGAAAAAGATGTCGTATATTCAATTCCCCTGTCGTGCGGCAGCATCTATATAGGCCAAACAGGGAGATGTCTGAACACAAGGCTACAACAGCACAAAAGGAACCTAAGGGACCCAAACTCAGGGGAACTCGCCTTACACTGTAGCCAGTGCAAAGGCTGCACCCCTGCCCTTGAAAGCACAGTTATTCTTCGTAAGTGTCGGGACACCACCACGAGGTTGATAGCAGAAGCTCTGGCGATATCAAAATGCGCAGATAAGTGTGTCAGCAACCCCTCTGTGTGCCTTAGTGAAAAAGAAATGTCATTTCTGAACGCCAATGATAGGACGAAAGATTGGAGGAACGGGAGACAATTCCGATAATCGTGCCACGAATGCGTGAGGTGATGTGTTGGTTTCTGTTTTGTTGTTTTGTACCTAGTTCTTATATAGGCTGGCTCAGAGCAATAAAACACAGTTGTTAGTCAGCGCTTCTGTTTGCGTCCTTCTCGTCTCGTATTTGTTACTGCTGCGCTGCAATTTTTTCCAGTATGCAGAACCAACTAGCCAGTCACTATGTTTTAAGCTGATAGACAAGCCTCTCTAAATAAGGTACTATCGTTGAGCGCAGCGAGGTTCGGTTTCCAATGGCGGTCTGTCCGCAGCCAGAGATTTAAGACCCTCTACTGCGTCACAGGTGTCACCACCGCCTTGGCCAGTTGCTCTGCAGCTGCCGAGGACTGATGGCCAATGGTTAATTGGTTTGTTCATACATGCGGTTGAGGCCAAGTGCGACACCCGGGTGGCCAAATACTATTCTTGTGAGGGTGTCCGTTGTCGGTTCTGATCATCAAGATGGAGGATTGCGCAGCACCGAAATTCGAACCCAGATCCTCCTGCACGCGAGGTGGATGCTTACCTCGACGGCATCGTTCTTTTTAAGTGAGGATTACGTTGAACTAATTTAATTTAACGTGGATTGTGATGAACTAACAGTACATTAATTTGAATTAGGCTGCAGTACGTCGGTTTATTTGCGCTTATTGATTACCTTTGAAAAATGAGCAAGTTCTATTCTGTATTAAGGTTGCAGACTTAGTTGCTTCCGCTTTATTTATTCAAAGCTTTCGTGCCCTTAGAGAGCTTGCCGGTATTGTGTCTAACTATTCTACCGCCTATTTCTCCTGCGCGCTTCGTAATGTCAGCTGTGAGATTATCTTTCATTGCTTCAATTTCTCATCTTTCGCTCCTTTCGCTAACTCATTGATGGGCTTCTTTCCAGCTTCTCGAAGCCATTTAAGCTACAGCCGCAGCAACCGCGGCGAACAGTGCTTACGAACCTCAGACCAACGGCCTTATGAAGTATCTTTAAAAAACCATCGTGAACCCGCTTTAATATATATATATATATATATATATATATATATATATATATATATATTAGCAGACAAGTTAAAGGAAATGAGGGGCCTGTTTGACAAATTTATGAAGGGGGCCAACCGTCACCGAAACCAAGGTGCATAGGGGAACTTTAATTTTTTTTTTAATGTGTTATGCTTATCAGTGGGGTAATAATACTTAGATTAATAAATCGCTTAAAGAAAATTACTTATAAAGCAGCAGAAAAAACAACCATGCCGCCGGTGGGATCCGAACCCACGACCTCCGAATATCGCGTCCGGTGCTCTTACCAACTGAGCTACGGCGACGGCTGTCCAATCTGCTGCTCTCGTGGGTATTTATGTTTACTGGGTGTAAGCGAGCCTTGAGAGTGTTCACCAGCGCCACCCTCGACCATAGTGGCAGACGTAGCACGTCCTGTAATACCGCGAGAGTCACGTTGAACGTCATCTAACGGTGGGGGCGGAAACTGTGCGAGAGCCCTCTTATGCTACCTATGGCATCAAGACTGCCAGAACCGAGACCCTCGTTAAGCTATTAGCAGACAAGTTAAAGGAAATGAGGGGCCTGTTTGACAAATTTATGAAGGGGGCCAACCGTCACCGAAACCAAGGTGCATAGGGGAACGTTAATTTTTGTTTAATGTGTTATGCTTATCAGTGGGGTAATAATACTTAGATTAATAAATCGCTTAAAGAAAATTACTTATAAAGCAGCAGAAAAAACAACCATGCCGCCGGTGGGATCCGAACCCACGACCTCCGAATATAGCGTCCGGTGCTCTTACCAACTCAGCTACGGCGACGGCTGTCCAATCTGCTGCTCTCGTGGGTATTTATGTTTACTGGGTGTAAGCGAGCCTATATATATATATATATATATATATATATATATATATATATATATATATATATATATATATATATATATATATATATATATATATATATATATATATATATATATATATATATATATATAAGACTGAGTCCATTAAAAAATGCGTTCAACATTGAAATAATTTGTGCAGCACCCCAAGCTTCCAGTGCTTCTTGAGGTCTTGGAAACAGTTGGAAAACGACCGCAGCGGTGTGGCCAAGTGGTTGAGCATCCGCCTCGCATGCGGGAGGTACTGGACTCGATCCCCAGTGCCGCCGGGTACTCACCGGTGATACAATGGGTACAAGCAAGCTTTACCCTGGTCTGGAGCTCGGCCAATTTAGGGTGAAATGGTTGGAAAACAGGTGTTTGACTCCACCTTGAGAAGTCTAAAATCTCTCATGGCGCTCTTTGGCCATAGATGCCCTTGCGCCATAAAAAACCCATGATCATCATGATCATCAGTTGGAAAACGCTTCGTTTGGCAAGGCTGTCAGCTCCTTTGTCGTGGCGTCTTGAATGGCCTCCACGCTCCCGAGCATGCTTGTTTGCTTGAAAAAATGGTTTACACTTGGATTCACATTTTATCCAATGCGCATCTAAAAAACCACCTTTCTTTTCATTAACATTGTAACGATGTTCCCGAAAGCGCTCGTTTAAGCACCATCTACTTTGATCTACATACTTCTTTCCACATGTCAATGGTATGCTGTACACAATGGATTCCGTACACTTAACGGACTTAGTTTGATGATTTATCTTGCTCCCACTCTTTGTAGCAGGGCCTGGTCTTGTCAATCTGCAAAGTTTCTGCAGCTTCTCTGGAGATGAAAAAATGACTCACTTTTGCCCGTTGTCCAACCTTCTTCAAGCGGTGGAACAAACCATGAGTGTGGGACACTCGCGGCTTGTGGGACATTCACGGCTTGTCTCACCAACTGTAATCCAAGTTTAAACCTCTTTTTCAAGCATGCACGGTCATTGCCAAAAACACTTGTAAACCCACGCGAGAAATAAACGAAGCTGATATGATAGATAGCTTAGGTGATAACTGCATAGCGAAACCCTCTGTTGGGCTATCCCGTAAGAAATTAGATTACCTCAGAGGCCACTAACAATTGACTGTCTGCCGCGCTTGCGCAATGTATCGCTATGTAATATATATCGACAGGCTCTCTTCCGCAATAAACTGTTGCAAGTTGTCGCTCGTGTGTGTTCTTTCATGTCCTTGTCTGGTGTTGCGCTATTTTATACGTTAATTGCAAAGACATGGGAGAGGCCTTTGCCCTGCAGTAGGCGTAGTCAGCCTGGTGATGATGATGAGGATCATAATGACAACATCTTGGCTCCCGCACAGTACAGTTTCAGCAAAAAACGATCCACTGAACTAGCACTTCTTCCGCAGAAAGAACTCTTCCTTGAAAATTTTTAAAACAAAAACATGGTCCTTGGTATCTTCTTTGATTTAACAAAAGCTTTCTATTATATTAGCCACAGTATACTTCTTCAAAAGTTGCAGCATTATGCTATTCGTGGTATAGCCCATACATTAATTTCTTCTTACCTTCAATACCGATCTCAATGCTTTGCAACCACTGTACACTCTTCTACCGTCCAACCGGTTAAGCTAGGTGTTCTCCAAGAGAGCCTCCTATGTCCTTTTCTATTTGTTTTATATGTAAACGACATATTTACCATTGACCCCAGTGACAAGTACATAATTGACGCTGACGACACAAGTTAATTCTTTCCGGGTAGTTGTGGTCTCGATTTGTCTTCTCATGCTAATCAAACACTTGACCTGGTTAGCACCTGGGCAGGAAGAAATGAATTAAAATTAAATATTGCAAAAACTAACGTTGTTATCTTCATTAAACGAAATAAGGTTTATGTATTACCGCCAATTGTTATTGACCGCTTAAAGGTTGTTCAAAGTTTCAAGTTGTTCGTTGCTATTTTTCTGAAAAATTGTCCTGCGATGCTCACATAAATCGCGTCATCAAGAAACTCAAGCAAGAAACTCAAGCAAGTGTCGTACGGTATATGGAAAACATGTTAAAACATAGACTGCCAACATTGCTGAATGATTTCGTGAGGGACAGTAATAAAGATTTTCAGTCTATGTCATTGAAGATACTGCGCAATAAATGCATATATGATTGAAATGTCACCGAGTTTAAAATTTTGAAACTGTTTGCGCATTTACTTTTTTGCTGTGTTCTTTATTGTTAATGTCTTTGCATCATGTTGCATGTATGGGTAAACATATATGCGTTTCACCATGGTAAACTATTAATTTCATTACAGTGCGTTTTATTGTCATGAATGCTCAAGTTTTAACTTTGTGTGTGGTCACCTATCGCACCCATTTTTTATTCTTTATTTTTAACCTCTGCAGCGTGTAGCTGCACATTGCTTGCCATGTATTGGAACCTTAGCCAAGCCTCCTCATGGATTTTTGCCCTGAGATGTTGAATAACGACGGTATTGTGTCAATGTATCGAGAAATCAACCATTGCTGCTCAATTTAATTGTCACTTAAATAGCATATTTTCTCCATATACTTCAAATGAGCACCATTATGGTGCATCATGCACAGCCGTCTCTGACGCTGTATCACTTTCTGGTGTGACTGCTAGGTTTCTGGACCTGAGGCAAAAGACGTCTTCTGGACCTGACGGAATACCCAACAGTTTTTTACGTCTTTATGCTGAAGCCTTACCTATGTTTCTGGTTGTATTTTTTAATGCCTCCTTATTATCCATAGTAGCCTTCCTTCCGACTGGAGAACAGCATGCGTTGTGCCGGTGTTTAAGAAAAGATACCCTTTATGGTTTTTAATTATTGTCCAATTTGTATTACTTCCTTGTGCTGCATACTAATAGAACATAATATAACCAAAAAAATAACCAAGCTCTTCAAAGCAAATAAAATCCTCTCTACTTTTCAGCATAGATTTAGGAATGCTTTTTCTACTGTAATTAAATTTCCTTCTTTAATGCATAGCTTTGCAAGTGTTCCGAAAAGGTCAGGCCAAATTGATAATATATTTCTAGATTTTAGTAAAGTGCCGCCACGGTGGCTGAGTGGTTATGCCACTCGGCTGCTGACCCGGAAGACGCGGGTTTGATCCTGGCCGCGGCGTTAAAATTTTGATAGAGGCGAAATTGACTACGATGTCCCTCATAGCCTCAGTTATTTTTGGAAATAAACCCACTAAATCAAAATTTTAGTAAAGCATTTGACCTCGTTTCAGATCCGTAGCTTATTCTCAAAGTTCATTTGATTGTGGTTCCAAACTTTATAATTAACTGGGTGTCTCCTGAACTCACTAACCGAACCGAAAATGTTTCTATTGATAACTTCTCTAACTACCTTCCAGTAACCTCAGGAGTGCCGCAGGATAGCGTGGTTGGGCCATTGTTGCTTCTAATGTTTATTAATGACATTCTCAGTGAAATAGGTGACCCTGGTCAAATTAGGCTCTTTGCAAACGACTGCGTCCTGTTTCAAGAAATTAACAAAGTGATCAATTACAACTGAACTCGATTCTTAGTAATATTCATGGGTGGTGCAGTATTTGGATCATGAAATTGAACAATGATAAAAGTCTTCATGAAAATAGCATACAATCCAGTCACTCATCCATTTCAGTACAGTCTTTCATCGCAGCCTCTACTTGTAGATAGCCAGTATAAATACCTTGTGGGGGGGGGGAGGCACTGTAACTAGTAAACTTAACTGGAGCACATATGTTTCTAACATAGGTGCAAATTTACTTTAAAAGCCGTCTTTTTATGATATAAACTAAAAAAAAAACTCCACTGAATGTAAGGCTCCTAGAATATTCCTCAATCATAAGACTTGAGCTTGAATATGCTTCCACAGTATGGGACCCGCACACAAAACTTAACCTTGTGCACTCGAAAGCATCCAAAGCAAAGCTGTTCGTTTTATTTTTTCAAAACATCCAAGAACAGATTCGCCAACTGACCTTATGAAGAAGCATAATTTTTCAACGCTTCAACTGCGACGTAAGATTGAAAAATTTAGATTTCTGTTCTTGCTAAAACACAATAAGTTGCTAATGAGCCCCCTTCCTTATTTTAAACCACTTGACACCCGTCTGACAAGGCATCGGCGTGAACAACAAACTCGTTTAAATCTTGAAATGATGCTTTTAAATATATTTTTTTACATGCTATAAGAGAATGGAACCGTCTGCAACATCAGCTAACAAGTGGCATCGACTCGATTAATCTAACTGAATCTTGACGAACTTTTAAGTGCTTTTGTGACTTTAAGCAGCATTTTTCGGTTTCGGCACTTAAAAATTTCCGCCTTGCTTGATTTCCGTTATAAGTGAGGTATCGTATTTTACTATTTGTCAAACGGAGAGCATTATTGTTACCCTTGACATGTTCATTATTGTATTCCGTGCACTACTTGTGTTACTCTTGCTCCTTCTGCCAGGGCCAGCGGAAGGGCCTACAGTAATCTGTAAGTAAATAAATGAATAAATAAATGTATATTGATCTCTTTACTATTCTCGGAATAGTAAAGCGCAAAAAAGGGGTCCACAGACACTGCACCCTACAGAAAAGTCATGTCGCTAGGGTGAATTGTGCAGGTACAAACGACAGGTGGGTTGCTATCACTTATGGAAAAGCAGCGTGTGGTCTTTCAACCGGCACGCACAAGGTGATGCGGAGGAATTTTTATAAGACGATGTGGATTCGCAGTGTGTCAAGGGCAATATGCATGGAAAGTAGGCGTCCTTAGCGATAGAAAACGTTTCAAGTATTGATTCGCTCCGTGGGAGAGCAAGGTATTTGCGAAGGCCCTGACCTTCTACGGTCTGGAGAGCACGTATATTTGTAATGCACGTATTTAAATATCTGCGCATCCTGTTAACCAAAAATCTCAAAAGAGTATTTTACGCAGCTTAAACACGGACTGAACCAGAGAGACCCATAGTTTTCCACCGAGAGCTCTGAGTATGTGAGCGATAAAGTTCGGGTTTTCTTCAAAAAAGTGCATTGCGTGGTCCTTCACTTATTCCGGTCTGTTAAAAACCTGAAAACACGATGAGGTCTATAATACCAGCTGGTATAGCCGCCGAAAAGTACCGGATATGGACTCATACACTTAGATTTAAATGTCACTAACGCGCACTTGTCTTAAACGCTTCGACCTTCCTTTCGGAAAATAGATGTTAGGATTGCTGCCGAGTGAAGTCTTTCACGCACCTGGGGACAGGTCACAGAGAAGGTCCACATGCAGATGTCATCGGCGTATATAGGGGCGGATGGTATTAGCTAGGTTCTCTGGTAGAGAGGTCAGGAATAAACTAAGTAGCTGAGAATTACGTCCTGGGATATTCCCCGGTAGGTGCAATGCACAGGTCTAGGGCGATCTACACACCGGATAAAAAGTGACATTAGCATCAGATAGCGTCTTATCCACTTATTATTAATATCGTTATATTTACACGAATCTTTGCAGTGTTCTTTAGTCTAAAAATTAGTATGCAGAAGACGAGAGTAATGTTCAGAAGCCTCGGAACGGAACAGCAGTTTAAAAATTGTGGCGAGGTGCCGGAGGTGGCGAAATAAAAAGAAGCATAACAATGGCGTGGAGCGCATTTCACAGGTTCTCTCAGATCATGAATGGCAGTTCTCTGATATACCCCAGGAGAAAATAGATAGATAGATAAGGAGGAGGAGGGAAAGATAGGGATGTTAACCAGAAAGGGGTTCCGGTTGCCATCGGCCATACCATGCTGAATACGCCGGTTCTCGTCAGGAGAAATGTATAGGAGAGCTCTATATTACCTTGACATGGTTTACGCAAAAAGCATACGGGCGCTAAAAGACGAAGACAAGCACACTCAAGACACACTCCTGTCTTGAGTGTGCTTGTCTTCGTCTTTTAGCGCCTGTACGCTTTTTGCGTAAACCATGTCAAGCTACAACCAACTAGCTCAAATGAAAGTCTTGCTGCAATCTATATTACCGGTCCTCACATAAGGGGCAGAAGCGGGAAGGCTAACAAAAAGTGTTGAACTTAAGGACAACGCAGCGAGCTACAGAAAGGAGAACGATAAGTGTAACATCAAGAGACAGGAAGAGGGCAGAGCGGTTCAAGGCACAAACGCGGGTTAATAACATCAGTCGAAATCAACAGGAAGGAATGGGCTTGGGCAGGGCATGTAATCCAAAGGCAAGACAACCGATCGTTGTTCATTGTACGGGACTGGATACCAAGAAAGGGAAAGCATAGAAGGGGGCAGCAGAAAGTTAGGTGGGCGGATGAGATATAGAAGTTTGCAGCGATACGGTTGCCTCCGCTAGAGCCCGAAGAGGTTAACTGGAGAGCTTTGGGAGAGGCTTTTGCCCTACACTGTGCATATTTAGGCGTGTGAATTTTTTTTATTTACAACATGCTGATAGCCTCATTATGGAGGCTTTCGCAGGAGAGGGATAAATTACATACACGCATAAAAATGTTTACGGTCAGGTTAGTGCAGGAATGAGAACAGTAATAATGGCTTGCAAACTAACTTGAAAAAAGGAACAAGGCAATGCAATACAATCCGATAAATCATGTGCACAGAAAATAAAATAAAAACAAACATTCCCAAAACAGTGCACTTATTCCGATAAAAGATTTGACAATCCTTCCAAAAAGCATCAAACGAATTACAGGCGACCACATCATTCGGCAACGCATTCCAATCTCGGATGGCTTGTGGAAAGAATGAAGATTTGAATGTGTCACTATAAAATCTGTACACGGTAATGTGCTTAGTATGCTTTGTTCTCGAGTTTAAAGATCTGGAAAATGACAAGTACTTATTTTTATGTATTTTGAAAACATCATTTAAAAGTAGAAAAGAAACTAGCCGCAAGAGTTTGGCCCGATTTTGTATTGTTGGAAGACCAGTTTTGCGTAACAGTTCTGTAGGGGAATCGCTACGGTGGTACTTGTTATAAATGAATCTAATGGCCTTTCGCTGAACGCTTTCTAATTGATCAATGCAGTGGTTGGTCAACGGAAACCAAAAAAGTATGCTATATTCTAGTACTGAACGAACAAGGGAGGAATACGCTAATAATTTGGTGTCAGGTGGAGCAGATGTTAAGGAACGCTTCAACGAATAGAGCGCAGTAAGTCCCTTATATGCTATATACGAAACATGCCTATTCCATTTCAAATCCAATGAGATCAAAATTGCTAAGTGCTTATATTCTGCAACTTAAGTTAGTTTCTGGTTCTCGATGCCATAAGTAAATAATAGAGGATTTTTTTTTCCTGGTTACTGTCATAGAGACAGTTTTATCTAAGTTAAGCGTCATCTGCCAGTGTTTGCACCATTCGAAAACTTGCACTAGTGAATTGTTAAGAATTAATTGATCTTCATAGTTACTAATTTATTTGTAAATGATACAGTCGTCTGCGAACATACGGACCGTACAGTCGATGTTGTCTGCCATGTCGTTTATGAAGATAAGAAAAAAATGGAGCTGATACTGTGCCTTGAGGCACGGCGGACACTACTTCAGCACATCCCGAATGTTGCCCTTCATATTCAACGAATTGGAATCGATTTGCCAGATAAGCCTGAAGCAATTGTTTTATATTTCCAGAACAAAACATGTGTAGCTTGTGAAACATTTTTTGGTGCGATACACTGTCAAATGCTTTGGATAGATCGAGAAATAAAATGTCTTTTTGCCCACGATTGTCAATAGTTATGTTGAGGTCATGAATGGTTTCAATTATTTGCGTTGTAGTTGACAAGCCTTTACGGAAACCAGGTTGGCTGCTGCAAATGAAATTATTTACTTCCACGTAAGTCACGATATGTTTCAGAATAATGTGTTCAAGAATTTTACAAGTTGTAGAAGTGATGGAAATGGGGCGATAATTAGAAGGGTTGTCATAACTTCCACTCTTATGAACAGGAATTATTTTAGCTATTTTCCAGTAGCGTGGTAATTCACTAGTTTTAAGTGATTTCTCTTAGACAAGCCTAAGGTATTTGCATATTAATATTGCGTATCTTCTAAGAAAAGGATTTGGAATATTGGAGCACTACCCTTTCAAATCCGTAGCGCTCCACCAAAGGCGCAGTGTGGTTGAGGTAGCTGAAGATTTCTGCGCAAGAATAACAATCCCTCCGAATCCAGGCGCAACGCTGCACTGCAACAGTGTTGCACCCTCACGGGATTCTCGGATGGATGCACTATTCTCCATGGAAGAACTTGATGCTGCGCTGGCTTGTTGTAGAAGGTCATCATCACCAGGGCCCGATGGTGTGACGTACTCCGCACTTGCCAACCTTGGCAAAGAAGCTCGACGGGCTCTTTTGGACACTTTTAACAAGTCATGGACTGCTGGCATAGTTCCTCATGATTGGAAGACCAGTCGTCTGGTTCCAATTCTTAAGCCGGGGAAATCACCGCTCGCCCTTTCAACATACCATCCAATTGCACTCGCCTGCTGCGTCGGCAAAGTCATGGAAAAAATGCTAATCACATGCGTGGAATGGTACTTGGAGCGCTATCAGATTTATCCAACCTTCATGTCTGGGTTCCGACGAGGCCGCTGTTCTATCGACAACGTAGTTGACCTTGTAACGTCGGTGCACCACAGCAAAAGTTTGAAAAGATTGACCGTGGCATTGTTTTTGGATATCAAGGGCGCGTACGACAACGTAACGCATCAGGCCATTTTGGACGCAATGGAAGCTGCTGAGATCGGAGGCCGCACGTTCAGCTGGATACGCAGCTATTTATCGGAGAGGTCGTTTTTTGCCCTTACTGCGGACGGACCAACGTCCTTACACCGAAATTCGCGCGGAGTCCCTCAGGGTGGAGTGCTGAGCCCAGTTCTCTTCAACCTTGCTCTCATCGGCCTGGTCGACGTATTGCCACAATCTGCTCAGATCTCGGTATATGCAGACGACATCTGTATTTGGGCATCAGGGGTGACCCGTCCTCAAGTTCGTGCAAGACTTCAAAAGGCGGCATCGATATTGACATCTTACCTTCGCTTGAAGGGCCTGAACATTTCGACCGAAAAGTGTTCACTTGTGGCGTTCACACGCAAAATAATGTCACGCTACACCATTCGCATTAATGGTGAAGCCATTCCCTATGAGAGAAGCCACAGATTCCTTGGTGCTATCATCGACAGGAACCTCTCGTGGAGTCCACATGTCTACGACATGAGAGAGAGACTAATTGCGATTGTCCACGTCCTCTCCTTCCTCGGGGGAAAGTCCTGGGGCGCATCAGTGCGCTCTATGCTGCAACTGTACCGTTCCCTATTTCTGGGCTACATGCGGTACAGTCTTCCAATATTCAGTTCCATTAGAAAGACAAATATCAAGACTCTTCAAAGTGTGCAAGCGCAAGCTCTCCGTATCTGCCCTGGACTGCCTAAATGTGCATCAACAGCAGAAACTGTTCTTGTTGCCCGGGAACATCCTGTTACTACATACATTGCTGTTGACACCATGAGAACACATATTCGGCACCTCACACGGGTTCCCTGTCATCACCTCGCCACACTCCCAATAATTAGGCCGCGTACTGCATTCTCCAAATTCATTGAAGCCCATCGCGCATATCTTCCATCGGAGTTCACCCCTGCGTCAAGACCGTGCTCACCCTTATGGAGTCTTCATGAACCTCGGGTTCACCTCTATATTCCTGGCATTACGAAGAAAGCTGGTGTATCACTACCCGCTCTCAAACCACTGACATTGAATCACCTGCATTCTTACCACAGTCACCGCATACATGTTTACCCAGATGGATCAGTTCACTCGACCAGTTCTGCGGGGTCGGTGGTGATACCGGCCAGATCCATCTTCATGAAAGTGAAGACGACCTATCCAACATCTTCAACTGGTGCGGAACTCGCAGCCTTACGGGCTGCTGTAGAGTTCATCAGACAGGAACCTCCACATGACTGGACGGTTTTCACCGACTCTAAAGCAGCCCTTCAAGCCCTGCAAGCTGCGCTACGCCGCGGGTCACAGGAACAACTTGTTGCTAAGATCCGTCTACTGTACCACGGCACCGTTTCCAAAGGTCATGACATCATTTTTCAATGGCTGCCAGGACACTGTGGTATTAACGGTAATCACCAGGCCGATGCGTCTGCGCGTTCGGCTCACAACGACGGACTTCCAGTGAGGATCCCAATCTCAAGACCTGACGCAGCGTGTGGGCTTCGCCCTTTGACGCTGGAGCTCACACTTATAGCGTGGAACACGGGAGAGTTTTGCAACCTCCGCCTCAAGGCACTGGACCCTGGACTGCGCCTTTGTCTTCCACGTAACTTAGCACGTCGCGACGCAACATTGTTGTGCCGTTTATGGATCGGCGTTGCTTTTACCAACCACTATGCTTTCCGGATGGGGATGGTCGACAGTCCTGCCTGTGAAAGCTGCGGTTGTGAGGAGACCATCGCTCATCTTCTCTGTGAGTGCCCTGCATTTGCGAGTGCAAGACATACACTGTGTTGTGCCCTGGACCGCCTTGATCCTCGCCCATTAACAGAGCAAAAGATCCACGGTCCGTGGCCACAGCAGTCGACTGCCCTCAAGGCATACAAGGCACTCTTTGCCTACTTGAGAGTGACTGGATTGAGTGACAAATTGTGACTGCGTTGTGCGTGTGTGTGTGTGTGTGTGCTATGCCTTTTTCCCCTTCTCTCTTCCTCCTTTTAGCCCCCTAATCCCTCTTCCCCAGTGCAGGGTAGCCAACCGGAACACCTTTCTGGTTAACATCCCTGCCTTTCCCTCCTCCTCTTTATCTATCTATCTATCTTAGAATATTGTCTGAACCATTGGCCTTTTTGACGTCAATGGCAAGCAACAAGCACAGAATGCCAGGTTCAGTTACTGTTACTTCCTCAAGTTTTGAGGTTCCGTCAGATATCAGAGGGTCTCTGTCAGGTAGTATGCCATTGTCAGCAGTATATACAGATTAAAAATAACCGTTAAATTCTTCTGCTCTAAATAGAGGTTCGCTTGGCGGCAGCTTAGATTGCTTATGGGACCTTGAATTAAGGTACCGCCAAAATTTTTGAGGGGAAGATTTCAATAAATTACTAAGGGTAACATTTTGGTATTTTGCTTTCGGTAACTTTATGGCTGCTTTGAGCGCACGGGAATTTTCACGAGTTTTTTCACTGCACCCAGGCAATGAAAATTTGTTTCTGAGTTTCCTCAGCCCAGAAATTTTACGTTTCGCCTGTATGATTTTTCGCGTTATCCAGGGGTGTTTTATTTGAGGGTGTTAAAGAAGTTGCTGAGTTTTAATAGGCGTCTCCAATGTGTTTTAGCTTGCTAATCACTGACGCTTAGAGCGTGAAGTTAAGTATAGTACTACATTTTCATGTCCCATAGCCAAGTCCTGCTATGGCCTCTTAAATGGGTGGAGAGGCGAATTTTTGCTTGTCGTATTGCTTGTTTCAAACCTCGCGTATTGTCCTAGGACGCGCGATACATTCTGCGCGATTATTATATGCGTGAAGAATAATTTATCGTTGCATTATTTATACATATTGATTTCGGTTTCAGAGCGGCGGGTTGTGTTGCGACGTCACACCCAGGAAAGAGTAGCAAGCCTGGTCACGTAGGCCCGAAAAGTTGCGACACACGGACTGCTGCGTCGCCTGCTTTCGTATACATTGTGTGCATACCAGCGCCTTTAGAAATGCCGGCAAACTTGGTCGGTACCGCGATAGGCTCAGAAAAGCCAAGTGAGCGAGGGACGACACCCAGTTCTGAAAGCGAGCAGTTCGCTTGGGCCGAGCTCAGTCGGCATGCCGCGACCTCCAACGCGGTTCCTGTTTTCCATTTAGCTTTGCGACACTACGACGACTCCGATGCTCGGCGGACGTCTGCGTCGGTGGCCCGCAGCCGACCGCGTGTCAGTCGGCCGGTCCCCTGGCCACATTAGAACCACATGATGGCCAAGTGCCCGCACGCACAAATACCCGCAGCTGCCTTCACTTCGCTCCACCCGCGCAGCCGCGCAGCGAGACTGCTCCAGGTCCCGTGGCTGCTGATTTCGATATCTGCTGCTCGCTTTTTCTGCTGCTTATGTAGTCAGCTGCCAGTATATTCTCTAAATTAACGTTTCAAGATAATTTTACAATATTTGGCACTTATCACGCGAGTACGTAATTCGTCCAGGAATGTACCCATGATGGCGACTGATCTTAGCATTACTTTTGTTTACATATCTGCATGCCCATAGACCGAAACTGCGTGTTGGTTCGACATGAAATCTGAGCTACGTTCTTCTAAGCATGAACAATCCCGTCTCATTTGAGGTGGTTGTACGTTTACTTGTTTAAGCAGTGCGATAATTATTCAAAATTCACGTACGAATACCAGCGACTGCCTGGGGAGTGCTGTCTGGCCAGGTTGTTGACACTGCGTATTCCGGCGTTTCTCCCTCGTTATAACCGCTTTTTCCGATGTATCCAATATTTGACTTCAAATAGCTTTATACAGAAATATGTTCGGCGCTCATTTGCAATAAATAAGATGGCTTATTTCGTTGTCCACAAGCGAAGCCGAGATCTGTTGCCGCGCGATTAGAGCTCTGGTCAGCAGAATTGCTCACACCACCTAGCAGTGGCGCTATACGATCGCCATTTGTACTCTAAAACTTGTGAAACCACTCTCCACATTCGCCGACATTGCACACACCCAACACCCAGGAGCCCCGCGGACTCACTCGACCTACCCGTACCGTTGATTATAGTAGGATACAACGTAACAAAAAAACAGCAGTTGTTAACACTGGGCCACGTTCCGCGGTATACTGTATTACTCCGCCAGCCAGTTACAAAAGTATACGAAATCAGTATTTTATGAAACAAACCAGGTATCAAAATTCTAGAGCTTATAACATTTTTCTTGCTATTAGCTTTCTGTTCAGGTGACGAGAAAAGATTTAATAACGGAATACTTTTTTGTCGTGGATGAATTCTGTGCGGCGGTCATAAATGTGGTCGGAGCTTCACTGCAGACTTAAGTTGTATCAGACTATAGTGTCGACGAGTAAACGCGTAAGAACAGTAGTATTATTAATACTAATATGTCATATGAAAGAGCAACTAGTCAGGTCGTTATCTCTTTGACGTGGAAGTTTCGCTAGGCCATTGATGCTGGCGCCGGCCGGTGCGTCAGGTCCGGCATACATTTGCCTATCAGCTCACCAACCAATGAGTGGCAGCGGCTCGCCGATGTCGCGCGAGGCCGTTCATAGTATGTTACATTACATTGCTGTGATGTCACTAATATGCACTGATATCGTTCTGAATGCAATACGTCACCAACTATAAATAGCTAGCAACCGGTCTCGATCGTGAGTAAGAGCATTTAACGACTGTTTTGAGCTGAATTAAAACATATTTTAAGCTGTTGTTGCATCCAATACATCGTCGTGGGGGCCCCTACATAAGTAGAAAGCCCACAAAAAGCTTTTTATAGCCTAGATATTTTATGTGTAAACCACTTTAAAGGAATTGTTTGGGCAGTGAAGGTTTTCACTGATGGTCTTCCAAATTATATTTCGCGTGCTTTCGGCAATTTGATAGGCATTATTGGAAAATCAATTTAACAGTTTATTCAGAGAGAAATGTAGGGTTCTGCGGGCATAAACAGGCATCGACATCTTCAGGCACCCGCTGCTTAGGTACCTGCTGTTAAATATTCGCAGTGCCTGCTATATTTAGCCTCGGCTGCTACTGCAGACAACCACGCTTTTGTTCTTTTTTAATGTACACAGAAGAGTACCGTAGATGAAGGCAGGAGAAGGAAGGATGAAGGGCGCTCTGAGCAGAGGCACTGGCATTGCGCTTATGCCCTGTCTCTCACCCATCAAAAAATTTCACGGCCTTTTGTGTAATTGTCAATATCTCTCAGACTTGTTAGATGGAACAATTCTAAGCAGTCAGTAGTTTATTTACTATTTAAACAGTGGAGAGGTTTGAATACTGTGATTATAACTTCCTATGTGAAGTCTTGTTTACAAGAATAGACATTGCATTGCACCAAGCTAATAATTTTTGGCATCGGGTGCTACATAGCTAGTAGAAGGATAAAGATGAAACATTTCCCGCCCAATGAGAGTAGCCAAATTACGACGGCGTTTCAGCAGGTTTTTCGACATTATTCGCAGGTGAGTGAGCTGAGGGAGCGGAAGTTCTCCCAGGGCTTCTCGTAGACGACCGCTGTACAGGTTGCCTTCGGCTGAGAGGAGGAAAAGAATGGTTTGAAGGGCATCTCGGAAAAATTCAGTAACAAATAATTTCTTACGGCGCTCCTATTTCTGCACACTTTGCCAGTAAAACTGCTTGTTTACGTTCATACAACTAGGCAGTCTGGAGGAAACCAGAATTTTTCTTTTAATAAAACAAGTATGTCTTCAAGTCGGACTATAGTTCTTTTCGTGCGGGCAAAATAAACGTTTCGCTTTATGTTACGAATGAGTACTGCAGTTAACACACTCTAGATTCCATGCGAGCCAGCTTTAAATGGATAATAGTTGACAGCATGAATATGTTGGAGAAAAAAATATTTATGAACTAATTGCAGGCAACTAACTCGGAAATTAAAACATGCAAAGATTGCACAGAATGCCAGCCGTGAGTCAGCGAATAACGGCTTTCTGGGATGACTCAAGTACAGTGTGCACCTCAGCAAGGAGTGCTTCCATAAAATCCAGAAAGTAGATGCCGAGAAGTAACGAAGAAAATCAGGCTGAAATGATATAAAAGTTGGCAGCACTATATAAGAAAGATTTTTTAGGCACATACCACGTTGGTTTTTGGTGGGCAGCGCTCCTTGCTGTAGTCAACCTCACCGATCTTGCAGTCCGAAGCAGCGATGGTGAAGGTGAGCCGGTAATTTACACCTGCTACGACCTGCAGTTGAAAAAAGGAGAAAATGCATGTTTAATTTCTGTAGGAAGAATCAATCATCGCTTAGCAGCACTCAGCGCGTCTGCTTTTGAAGCATGTTTTTGTACCGAAAGCCGCGTTCATCAAGCGCCTATGCTAGTTGCTAAAGCACAGAAAGAGCGTAAGCGGCATAATTGTATCTGGATTTCCGGCGAAGCTTGAATGTTGGAGCAATCTAGATGTATGTGCATCTCAAGGACATCAATCGATTATATGGAAGCATGTAAACGAGACTAAATTTTTAGCCGTTCGCTACGGAAGTACCGCGGAAAATAAAGTATTGCCGCTTCTAGTCTTTTGATATTTATAACTAGTCGGAAACAAGGCAGGATTAATGAAGAACAGGAAGAAAAGGCGCCAATCATGAAATAAAATTTTGGGCCTCTTATGCTTATATGGTTGGTGGCAGGTTTGCACAAAAAACATGTAGACTGATAGCGCGCAGCATGACTGATGTGAACGCACCTTTCAACCATAATGCGGGGCTGAATCTGAGGAACTGATAAACTTGAATATTTAGTTAGCAACAGTAGCCGTTAGAATTGTGAAAGATACATCATCGCATAGACTGCTACTCGTGAGATCACGCAACTTTACTGTTCAAGAATACACAAACTGGACAGACGAAGACGCATTAGAAAATAGTGCACAGCTTTGTTGACGTGGGCCTAAGTATCATTGCAAGCAATCCTCCAACCATCATATGGACTTTCTGAGAATTCTCAAGGTTAGTGCCATGCGCGACTGTCGGCGCTCTACATTGGCGTTCAGAGGTTAAATTAAGCATGCAACTAAAATTTCAAGGGACCTTCCCACTCTTGATTGGGCTTTTTTTTACGAAATGGTAAACCTCTCGTGCTTTTCTTCAGAAAACACCCCACTAGTATGACAGACTATCAGTTCTAAAGCCCGCCGTCCAGCTTTTGAGGTCAAATTTGAGCTTCCTTTCGCTTACCTGAGTTTCCACCTTTGTGATGTCTAGCACAGTATTGTAGTTAACTTGACCTTCGACGCGTTGAGATACAGCATAGTGGGCCAGTTCTCTGTATTTTGGGCTGGACTCGGGATCCTTGGAGGTCCATCTTCCTGGAACAGCCGCCAAGCATGCAACACCACAGATGGCCAGCATGGTGATAAGGCCTACTGGGAGAAACATTCCTTCCTTAGTCTGAGCTTCTGAGATCTGAAATAAAACGTTAAGGCCACCTTTCTGCTGGCTGCAAACCACGCTAACTGATGTCCATGGGCCGCACTATCCTCCTTTTTATCCTCTTTTGCCGGATGTTGGCAGCTGCTAAAAGAAACCGGATGCTCATTCGCCGGCATAAACTGTAGGTTGTGCGATACCCCTAAGTACAGAATGCATAACTGGAAAGAATATGAAAGACTGCAGAGAACAGAAGAAGATAAAGTCAGAGTGATAAGGCCGCAGCGAGCTTTGGAAGGATGCTGTGAACTGATGCTTATGTGTGACTCTGTACTAAAAGAAAAATAGCTATTATACCCTTGCACATAATTTTCGCAACCCCTCTGACCTGTACACTATACGCTATCAATAATATGAGTACTGTATTTTGCGCAGCAGCAGTCATCATGCAGGTTGATGAGATGTGGGAGGCGTCAAAAACATTAACTGCCTAGTGCCTAGCAAAAGAAGTATGGCTTGACCGAAGACTTAAGAAGTTCTCTACGAAAAGAAAAATGAAGGACACAGGGGATTGTGACAGATTTATTACGTGAGAGATGAATTAGTTTTATGTGGTAGTATCCGCTGCAATGCGTTGATTAAAACAGAGTCGGACAGCCCTTTATTCAAGGTGATGGAAGTTGACGAGTGATACGACTCGTGTCTTTCTTGGCTTTGCGTATATGATTTTACAAGCCGTTTATATTTCCAGTGTTCAGCGCACCCTGTTATAAGCGTATATGCCGCAGTGAATCACACGAAAAGCAGTGTCACCTACGGTCACTGTCAAGTTGTGTATTTAGATAAGTCTGGGGAAAGAGCATTTGAGATAACGGCTTCCTACGCAGCACTGACAAGGGCGGCAAAGGAACGCATGGTCGATACGAGGCCCATATTCCTAAACGGCCGTGACATTTACTTTGGCGCTGTGCCTACACGGTGCACTCTTGCTGCAGTCCCGGAACTCGCGCCAGTGCGTAATAACAGATATGTTCTGGCCGCGTCTTACAGCGCTTTAGGCACAAGTGTGTACAAAACATGTCTTCAGCTTTTTTTCAGTGCGCGCCACAACGGGAATTGATTTTTTTTTGCTTCAAGTAACTTTAGCATCCTTGATGCAACCAATAGGATCATTTGCTGTCAGCTTTCGAGGTAACAAAACTTATAGCACGGAAACAGACATCTAGAAAGCGCATCCTCCTTCTTTTCATGCACAGAGATTTGATTGATTTTGGCCCTAAGTACTACCTTTTTTTTTCCTGAATTTGAAGCGTCACATAAATTTTCGAAATAGAACGTGATTTTAGAATTCCTAGAGAGTTCACCTGAAAAATAATGTCATCGAGATGATCGTAACAGCAACCATTGCAATTTGGAATAGAGCTTCATTTTGGGCATATTTCTAAATGAGTGACGTTTTGCTTAAAACAACTGATTAACTGGCTATCTTGAAGTCTTGATATTATATTTAGGATGAAAAATTCTGGTTGTAAATTGAAAAAGGGGCCAGAACCGATAGTATTAAGCAAGTTTCTTGAGTACGTGAAGCTCATCATAAATATGAAAAGCATACGCGTCGCCGCGTAGCTACGAAAGTTTTGGTTGGCAGCTAATTTTTTCGAGTTGAAAATGAAGGCATTAGAATGTTGAGGGGCAGCCAGATTGTCTTTATTTCCACTATTACAGACAAAAACCACGCATACACTGCACAAAATCTGGTTCTCCAGTAGCGCACGGTGCTTAAGATGCGGTGTAGCCGAGGATATTGAACACTTGGTTGATAACGATTGCAATTTTACACCACCCTGCATATTATTTTAAACTGAGATATGTTTCGGACAGGTCTGTGGCCTGTGCCTAGAACGTAAACTTGGTCACTGGCTTGTTTTTGCTTCTGCGTCACGAGGGAAAAAGCTTAGGTAAGCTAAGTTAGGGATAAGGGTCTGATCAAATCTAAAGCTTGGGAGCAGTGAGGGCGGAAAGGCATTCCGATCCCGAGAAATTACGGTCGCTCAGGAAACATAGCAAGGCATACAGGAGGCCTCACAAGCAAACCCCTTGGGCCGTATACTTTTGACGGGGTACGTACCCCGTGATAGGCATCCTGACTTCTCATATTGCTGCCATTAGTTGATCACCGGCCCTGTGCAGCGGTTCCACTTTCAACGCTGCCCTGTATTGCTCTTAGTGTGCTTCTGCTTCCACATTAGACACATCGCTCATCTGGCACACACGCACCTATTCACCTTGTGGCCTGCCTAGGAGCTTATGGCCAGCTGTTAACTCCAGTTTCAGAGCCGACTTTTTATTAACACTTAAGGCTACGCACTTTCATTTGGGGAGGTCACGGCAGATTGGAGAGGCTCTTTGATCTGCGCGCTGGCCTAAAGTGAGAGATTTTCGACTTCTGAGCCGAGTTAGTGCGCCTCCCAGTTCGTTATACATGACTGGTGTGGCCGCGGTTCTTCGTTTTATCTGAGACGCGATGCCATAACCTTAATGGTAGCACCGCCCTCATTCCTATTAAACGAAGTTTCGTTATAACTGCGGCCGTTTTAAATGCGCTCGACTGCAGTACTGTTGGTTGCAGTTAGGCGGCGTGCTTTTAGGTTCGCCTGAAAAGAAATTAAAGGCCACTTCAGCAATGTTCCTATGAAAGGAGGTTCGTATAATCGCAAAACATCTCCAAGATGCACACACTGAACGTATTTTAGATTAACCTGAAGCAATTTTGTTTCACTAGTTATATATTTCTGTTTTCAGTTCTCGACACCATACTTTTTTCATGCCAAAGCTACCCTGTTAGTGGGAGCTGCAGGTATAACACCACGAACTAACCCATATAAGAAACGAGTGTAAGACTACTACTGAAAGCTGTCCTAAGTACTAACTACTTTCTTAAGTTCCAAAGGTTTTGAACTCATGTGCTGTAAATGTTTTATTCGCCGTAAGTTGGTGTTCAGTATCTGCAATTGCAAAAAATCCAACACCTTGAATAAACATTACATGTTGGCCCATGTGTCCTGTATTTGAAATTCAACGCTCCTGACTTTTACGTGTGTATACTTGCGCGTTGGCTGCATTTTTGTTTTCTATTTTAATGAGTTCTGTCTTGTAAGGAAGTTAATTTTTCCTGCCGTGCAAACGAAGTCCAGGCCTTGTCAAGCCTGTTCAAGACTTTTTCTCCGACTTCATCGCTCTATGTCCAAATGTTCGATAAATGATGTACTAATTAATAATTCAGGAATATATGATGCCTGAAGGGCTCACAACAAATTAGCTGCAGAATAACAGTTGTACCATGCAAAGTTACGAAAACAACGACGAAGGATGTGTGCATTCTTGGCAATAAGAACCTTTGCGGCTGCAGATAAGGAAGGCGTGAGTGTACACTGCAGATAATCAGGGAGGAGCGCATAGCACAGGTTAGCAGGCGAATACCTCTACATTGCACTTTCAACCCGAGCACCACAGAACTGCTAGAAGAATGTCGAATGTTCCTCACACCGGAAGACGTTGATTTCTTGAAGCGGAAAAAAAAGCAGTATGCACGCTAAGCAGGTAGTCGATGTAGACACCTAAACGATGTTTGGTAGCATATGTGTATACTTAACGTTTGCTCTCCTGATCTCGTTTTCTTGCACGCTTATATTTGCCGTAAAAACGGTGTACTGCCGCATGCATAACCAATACAGTTTAGGAGACACAGATTCATGCTACCCGGACTAGCTAAAATTCAGATAGGTACTTGCCGTTCATGTTGTGCCAGGGCAGCTATTACATTTAGTTTACAGTTTGTATTCGGTCCGATGTCGAGGCTTCTGGCCTAGGGTAGGGCCCAAAGAGAAAAAATAACGAACAAACGAAACCTAATTTCTTTATTTATTGTTTATACGAAACTATACTGCCTGAATCTATGACTTCATTAGTAATATATACTGTAGCGCCATTATCAAGAGGGGTCAATAAACACAATAAGTTGTTGGGCGAGTTGGTTTCGATATTCTATAAACACAGCGCAACCAACAGGGCGTAGAAGAAGGGCACAGGCAGGGACGACACAACGCAGCGCTGCGGAGGTAGCGCGGAGTTCTATCGTCCCTGTCGTCCAAGAACATTTTAAAAAAAGGGTTCTGAAAACTGCTGTGGTGGTAGTTTATAGCACCCCGTTGACTTGTGGAAAGCTGCACAACGGCCAGACAGGCCGATGTATTAATGAACGCCTAACGGAGCATAAACGCTCGCTAAGAACTGGTACCGGATCAAATTTGCCGCATCACTGTGAGGACTGCGGCAAACAAGAGCAAGAAATTTTTGAAGCAAAGCTCAAAGAAACTCAGATATTATGTAGAAGTAAGGAAAATACTGCCCGTGAACAGCTAGAAGCCCGCCGGATTAGAAAAGCGGGAGTTCTTCTGTCAGCACCCCATCGCTGGTCATTCATAGGAATGAAAGTATATTTTTAGATAAATTTAGAAAGATTTCAATTACTTTTGTTCCCCCTCTGTAGTATCCTTCTCCTCGCACTAGTCATTTACATGTTGTTTGTTATATTGTTTTTGTCTCCCTTTCCACCACGCCTTCCTCTGGGGTACAAATAAGGCGTTCATGAATTCAATAAACAGTTGCAAGTCGCGCCTGTCTCGTGCCTATCTTTCGTGTGTTTTGTGTTTTTGTGCGCTTCATCTACTCACGCTATGAACCAAGTTGCCCAAGAACGTGTTCTACGGACGACAAGTGGAATAGGACGATAGTTGGAAACACTGACAGTGTTTCCCGATTTGTGTAACGGAATTAACGTGGCTATCTTCAATCTTGCTGGTAGTCCAGCAGTTTCAAGTCGTTTTTTTGTAAGCATAACCACCAAGTATTTGGAAATCGATTCAGCGCATCGGGTCAAAAATGTATTGGGTATGTTGACTGGCCTTGTTGATTTCTTCGTGTCAGTATTGGGTAGAGAGTCAAATGCTTAAGTCAGTCCATTTTTTCCGAACGACGCGGGAGGAGGAGGAGGAAAAACATTAATTCAGAGCATAAAAACTGGGTGGGTTCAGTACGAGAACCCATTGGTCGCCATCATAATCCGGCCCCTCTTAACCAGCGATTTCTGGTCGATGGGGCTGCGGCTATGAAGGGTTGCCTCCCAGCGCTCATAAGTCGGATCGGGATTGCTGTCCAAGTCTGGGTTTTCTTGACATTCCCAAACCGCGTGAAAGAGTATGCCAACTGCTCCACAGAAGGGGCAGGACGAATCGTAGGTGTCTGGGTACCATTTACTCATTAGGTAAGGATTAGGCAGAGTATTAGTTTGTAGTCGCCTGATTATGTGCTCTTCATATTTACTTAGGGTTTTGTGAGGAAGAGCATATTTCCTTCTTGTGATCTTATAGTACTCCATAATTTCTGCGTAGCTTAGTAAGGGTGAGGTGTTGTCAACTGTGTAAGAGAGAGGCTGCGTGCTAGATGCTCGGAGGAGGAGAGCTCGAGCAGCTGTGTTGGCCGCCTCATTGCCCGTCGTTGAGAGGTGCGCTGGCGTCCAGAAGATCTGGATGTTGGAAGGATTAGACCTTTCCACAATTTCCCAACACGGAGCGCCAACGCGGCCTCTGAGGTAATTGCGTACCACTGCTTGTGAGTCGGACACAACCGTTGCCTCGCTGTTCTTTGATATCGCTTGTGCGATAGCTGCTTCTTCAGCCGATGTGGTATCCACCGCTTGGATAAGGCTGCTTGCAATAATATCCCCCCGGGGTGAAACTGCTGCAATTGCCGCGACTCCGTTAACGGGTCCAGCCGCATCGACGTAGATCGTGTCCTTGTTTTCATCCCAGCGCTTAGAGAGGTGTCTAGCTCTGGCTAGTCTCCGTCTTCGGGTGTATTCCTCATCCATGCGTTTTGGTATGGAGTGATTCGGGATGTGTGATCTCTGCATGGGCATGTCGATCTTGTCAGCGACTTCCCGGGGTGGACTGATTCTCAGCTTCTGTAATATTTTCCTGCCAGGCTTAGATGTTGAGAGCCTGACAATTTGATTTACACGGTGGGCCTCTATTAGTTCGTCGATGGTGTAATGGATCCCCAGCTGTAATAAGCACTTAGTGGATGTGCATAAAGGGAGTCCCAGCGTCGTCTTAACTGCCTTTCGAATAATAACATCTAGTTGGTCGTTCTGCTTTTTGCAATGCCGTAAGTACGGGGTGGCGTTTGTTAGTTTGGAGAGAATGAAAGCTTGAACTAATCTTAGGGCTTCCTTCTCTCTTAGCCTATTTGTTTTCTTGATTACCCGGCGTAGCATTCTAGAGGCTTGTTCGGAATAGGCTTGGAGCTGCCTGATTGTAGTGGTGTTACTGTTGCCGCTGGGTATGATGGCTCTCAGGATCTTGATCTCTTTCTTGATCGGAATGCTCATACCCTGGACCGTAATGGCGACAGAGGGAGTGGACGGCAAAAGCCCCGTATTCTGCTGCTTGCCACGGTCGATCAGGAGTAACTCTGATTTCTCGGGAGAGCACGTTAACCCATGCCTCGCCGCATGCTGGCACACGACATTCGCTGCTTCCTGAACCCGGTCTTGAATTTCCCCTTCATTACCGCTGCAACACCAGACTGTAATGTCGCCAGCGTATATAGCGTGCCCAATGCCTTGGATGCGGTCTAGCTTCTCTGGTATCCCAGGCATGGCCAGGTTAAAGAGAAGCGGAGACAATACCGCTTCCTGCGGGGTGCGCTTGGAACCTAGATTGAACGGAGAGGAGGTCCGATCACCAATACTTATTGACGCTTTTCTATTGGAGAGAAAGTCCCTCACGTAATTATATGTGCGGTCACCACAGTTGATGCTGTTAAGCTCATCCAGTATACCCTGGCGGTTGACATTGTCAATTGCCCCTATTAATTCGAGCGCAAGGTTGGCCTTGACCTGACATGCAGGGGTTGTCCAGAATATCCTCTCTGATACGGAGGAGAATATCCTGTGCAGACAGCTTTTCTCTAAACCCGTACAGCGTGTCTGGGAGGATATCAGTCTTCCCCAGGAGTCGTTTCAGTCGGGCGTTCACGACCCTCTCGAACAGTTTACCCAGACACGATGTCAGGGAGATCGGTCGTAAATGATCAATATCGCATGGCTTTTTGGGCTTGGGAATAAATCGCACTAAAGCCAATTTCCAGGAGTCGGGGATGTGGCCCTTGTTCCAGCACTGCGTGTTGAAGTATTTCACTAATTTTCTTAAGGAGATGTCATCAATATTAAAGAGCATCTTGCTGTTTATCTGGTCCGGTCCAGGAGCGGTGTCCTTACGCATGACGTCAAGCTCCGCCCTCAGTTCCTCAACCGTTACGTATTGGTCCATCTCTTCATTGGGTGCACCGGTGTACGCAGGGAGACGGTACGAGGATCCCACATCGAGGAATTTCCGTGCAAGTTCTGCAATGAGGGCTTCGTTGTCCTCTTTATAGCTGTGCAAGGCGTTACAGAGCGTGTCTGTTTGCCCTTTCCGGTTTGAGTGCGGCTCGATAAGGGATCTGAGGAGTCCCCATGTTTTAGCCGTGCCCATTCTACCGTTGAGCTCATCACACAGCTTGAGCCAGTTTTGGTTAGCGAGGTTAAGAGCATAGTCATCCGCTTCTTTGGTGAGTTCTGCAATCTTGGTCTTGAGCTTGCGATTTACCTTTTGCCTTTTCCACCTCCTTGTCAGAGATATCCTGGCTTCCCACAGATGTAACAGGTGCGGGTCAACTGCCAGAGTTTCCTCCGTGGTGTTCGCTGTCGTAGAGTGCCTGGCGTCGGTTTTCATCTGCAGCGCTGTTCATGCCCCAATATCTATGATATCTTCGTCCGGGCGACGTGCGATTTCTTCTCTCCACTTGTCCCAGTTCACAATCTTAGCCTTGCAAATGGTTTCCGACATTTAACTCGCTGAACAGTGCAGGAGACGATGAAGTGATCACTGCCAAGGGACTGGCCAGTGTTAGACCAGGAGGCCTGCAGGCAGTTTTTCACAAGCGTGAGATCTGGACAGGTGTCTCTGCTGACGCTCTTACCCGCTCTGGTTGGTTGCAGGGGATCCGTTAAGATTGTGAGCCCTTATCTGTTACCAATCTCAAGGATCCTCCTACCTTTCGGGCTGTTAAAGTGATATCCCCATGCTTGATGGGGCGCATTGAAATCACCGGCTATGACGAAGGGGTCCTTACCTGCCCTCTTGATAAAATTATTAAATAGCGTGGCTATCTGACGACATGAGTCCCTGGGGCGGCTGCACACGTTCAGTATGGGCAAACTGCGTTTTCTACTGTGTTTGGGAAGAATTTCAATGTAAGCATGTTCGATATTTTCGGCTAGCGGTTCTTACAGCTTTGCGGTAAACTCCTTGAGAACAAGTATTCCTAGGCTATGCTCGTCTTGGAAAGTTTTGTACCCCTTTATGCTGATGACCGTATTTGCTTCTTGAAGTACTATTACAGCAGGTGGCGTCTCCGACGTGTCGATGAAAAATTGAAGGCTTGCTTTTTTCTTTTTAAATCCCCGACAATTCCACTGCCAAATTATTGTTTCCTGTCCCCTATGTGCCATGGTCCTCATTCGTCCTCTTCTGGAAGGGGGTGCCTGTCGGCATATTTGGATTTACTTTTTCGGAAGTTGCACTCGTTGAGTTTAGATTTGAATTCGTCTCGGACTGCGGCAATGGCGGAGTTTATGTATTTCCTAGTGTTGGCGGACTCGTTTGAACTTTTTATCCTGCTCCTCTCTGTCAGCCCTCAGCTCTGCAATGACGCGCTCATCAACTGACTGTGAGTTTGGCCGGGCTTCGGTTGTTTTGTCGGGATTTGTTCGTGACTGCAGCCTTACCAATTTAAGTTCAGCTCGCAACGCCTAGTTCTGTTTTTTTAGCTCAATGATTTCTGCTTTCAGGTCGTTAAACTCCTTAGATATCGCGTTTCCGGGGAGGGATGGAGGCAACCCAGCACAGCCCACCTATACGATGTGTCTTGAGTCTTCTTGCTTCTCAGAAGACGGTCCGAGTTCTCGGGTGCGTAGCGTCTCCTGTGCCGGTGGATCCGCCTTAGGTGCAAAGGAGACCGACCTGGTGGTCACCTGCTCTTTATGATGTCTTGACTCTTCCGTTCCGGATCGGCCTGACGAGTTGCGACGTTGACTAGACTTTGATCTTGACCTGGACCTGGACGTAGAATTGGAGGCCGCTCTTCTGGATTCCTTCTTCTCGAACTGCTCTTTTCGGCTGGTGCGTACAGCTGCCGCGTAACTCTTGCTGGTGCCACTGGTTGTTGGTTTCTCTTCCTGATCACCGAAATGTTGGTGTTTCCTAGGCTTATTGATGGGATCCAGAAACTTTGTTTTGCATTATTCCCTTGAGTAGGTGTGGTGATTCCCCTGGCATGCCGCACAAGTTTGGGTGCAATCGTGAGCTTGCCCGGGATTCAGCTTGCCGCACGAGTCACATTTCGATTCAGCTGGGCTGGGGCAGACGTCCGGTCTATGTCCTTCCCTGCCGCACAGTACGCAAAACGGTCTAGTTTTCCTATAAAGAAAACATTTGCGCTCGATCCACCCGTACGTAACAAAGAAAGAGACTTTGTATCCACTGAACAGTATCACCGCCGAGTTGGATCTGCCGAGCCTTCGGACGCCTAATATTTCGTGGGTTTCCGAGGAAAAGTCTTTCTCTAGGTCTCTGTCTGATGCGTTGAGGTCAATCCTGTGCACCACCCCTTTGCATGAGTCTTGCGGTGTTCTCACGTAGGCATTGAGGTGGTGCTTTTTCCCGTCTAGGTTGATGTGATCAATTTTCGCAAGTACTGTGGCGTCTTCGACATAGGAAGTTGCCGCGATGATGATATTTTGCTCTTCAATAACTCTGATGTAAGGTTTGGCGCGTAGCGTCTTGCCCCGTAACGCGTTTTCGAACGCGACGTTAAGTGGGTGTACACTCCCACCCCACATTTCTAGGTCCAAACGGTCTTTCGGCTTCATAATCAGTTTGAATTCATATTTGTCGAGGTCAGGCAGTCTCGGGGGCCTTTATCGGCTCGTGGGATCCGCTGCTGGTGACTGCGGGTCATCTTCGTATGCCTTCGGAGCTGAGTGCCCTTGTGCACGCTTCCTGCCCTTGGGCATATCGTCTTCCATTCAGGTTCTGGCTGTGAATTATCAAAGTTCGCCTCGCCTTGTTTGCTGCTGCTCAGAACACTCCCGAATCCTCCAGACTCGGGGTCGTAGCCATGGGTGTAGTCCACATCCATCGTCGAAGCCGTAGCGGAGTAACTGCTCGCTGGTCAGGCAGAACGCGGCAACGGACGCCGGGCCCGGTGCCGAAGTGCTTGCGAGGCTTAGCGATCCCACGTTTTGGCTTGGGCTTTAAAGTCCCGCATAATGACAAGGAAGTCACTTCGTGGGATCAATACGTATCCTCGAGTAGTTTTCGACATTATACGTCTGATCCGGACAGAAATGTGGAACTGCGAATGGATCCTGCGCGCACAGGACGAGAAATCCACGGAGCGCATACAAGCTGCGTCCGCTGAATCCTATCTCCAGAGTTCCTCCCCCGAAACACGCGGATTCGATCGCAGCCGCGGCGGTCGAATTTCGATGGAGACGAAATTCTAGCAGCCTGTGTGCTGTGCGATGTCAGTGCACGTTAAAGAAAACCAGGTGGTCGAAATTTCCGTAGCCCTTAACTACGGCGTCTCTCATAGTCGGAGTCACTATAGGGCGTTAAACCCCCATAAACCAAGCCTAATATCATTTTTTCGGAGTGTATTGCCGTTGTCGCTAATCTGATATTCCGGAGGGATCATCACGAAAAAATAAATATTGGAAGAAAACCCTAAGGCGAGCCTCCCTGGATCGCCTGAATGCGCTAGCACTTGGTGGTGGTTCTTTAATCCAAGGTTAACACCCAGAAACTGATTATATACGAAATGGCATATTTAGGAACGCCTTAATAAGCGCTGACGATTCACTTTTCGACGGGCTTCTATAGACGCTGGTGTATGGCGGGCCTTTGTACAATACTTACTACAAAAATGTGAACTTGGCCGTTTTTCGAAGTGCACAGCGGAAGCTTATTTTTCTCTAAATTTGGGTGCGTGTGCCCCTCCAGAAGTGCGCTTGACACATAAGAGAGAACAAAGCTTAAGTGCGATGTTTGCGCAGGTGCGTAAGTAAGTTTCGCAATAAAACGACCTGGAAACAGAAAATTGCAATGCCAGTTCGTTTGCGCTTCGCGTATGTACAAGTCAGTCCCTTGGAGGTTTTTGTCGCATTCCTCCAGCGTTTTAGTGCAATAATACGTTACGCTCGGCATGCTCGAAAACCAGGAGCATGACTGCAAAACTTTCCACTAGGCTTTCTTGGTATGGCGCTGCGCACACGACGAGACGAACACAGGAAAGCGTAGGACGACAGAAAGAGCGCTATTATCAGCATTAGAATACGCGAAGCCGGCGAAAAGAAAGGCTAAGATAGCTGGCGCTGCAAGACAGCTAGGATACTAAAAAGAAAAGCTAAGACAGCTGGCGCTGCAAGACAGCTAGGACACTACGTTAAGAAACGTTGTAGATGCAAGCAGGAGTATCATGCCACTGGTCCAATTCAAAAATTTGTAGACAATCTGCATCAACATATACACCCTCCTACATACCAGGTCAGCGAGCACAATCCACTCTGCGCTCTATATATTGAAGGGACACTATGGGCTAGATAGATAAAGAGGAGGAGGGAAAGGCAGGGATGTTAACCAGAAAGGTGTTCCGGTTGGTTACCCTGCACTGGGGAAGAGGGATTAGGGGACTAAAACGAGGAGGAGAGAAGGGAAAAAAGGCATAACACACACACACGCACAACGCTGTCACAATTTGTCACTCAATCCAGTCGCTCTCAAGTAGGCAAAGAGTGCCTTGTATGCCTTGAGGGCAGTCGACTGCTGTGGCCACGGACCGAGGATCTTTTGCTCTGTTAATGGGCGAGGATTGAGGCGGTCCAGGGCACAACACAGTGTATGTCTTGCACTCACAAATGCAGGGCACTCACAGAGAAGATGAGCGATGGTCTCCTCACAACCCCAGCTCTCACAGGCAGGGCTGTCGGCCATCCCCATCCGGAAAGTATAGTAATTGGTAAATGCAACACCGATTCATAAACGGCATAAGAGTGTCGTCGCGACGTTCTAAGTTACGTGGAAGACGAAGGCGCTGTTCAGGGTCCAGTGCCTTGAGGCGGAGGTTGCAAAACTCTCCCGTGTTCCACGCTGAAAGTGTGAGCTCCAGCGCCAAAGGGCGAAGCCCACACGCAGCGTCAGGTCTCGATATTGGGATCTTCACTGGAAGTCCGTCGTTGTGAGCAGAACGCGCAGCCGCATCGGCCTTGTTATTACCGTTAATACCACAGTGTCCTGGCAGCCATTGAAAAAAGATGTCATGGCCTTTGGAAACGGTGCCGTGGTGCAGTAGACGGATCTCAGCAACAAGTTGCTCCTGCGACCCGCGGCGTAGCGCAGCTTGCAGGGCTTGAAGGACTGCTTTGGAGTCGGTGAAAACCGTCCAGTCATGTGGAGGTTCTTGACTGATGAACTCTACTATGGGCTAATTGTATTGGGCCTGTATTGGCATCTGCGAAAAAAAAAATGATAGGATGGCACTTAAATCTGCTTAGGAGCGGAAATGCGAAAGCCTTAGCCTTTCCTCTCTTTCTCACCCCAATTTTAATTCATGTTCTTCGATTGTTTTTATTATTTGTTATTTTATTTTCATCTTTTTGGTTTTCTTACCTTTGTTTACTTTCTTTCCTTTTATTGTATTTATTTTATTGTTTTGTATTCAACCTTTTCCTTTTATTTCTCCTATTTCATTTTTTCAATTTTATTACACATATGTTGGTTACCAACGGTTGCTTAATAAAATTTAAATTTTATATTAGTTACCCGACAACTTATGTTTGACAGTTCGTGCGTACAACCTGTGTCTACAACTTCCGTCCACGCCACTCATGAGCCAAGACAAGCTTGCGCCTTATGAGAGAGCAGTGTGAAGCATGTCGAACGTATTCTCGGGTGCAAAAGTGGTATAAGACACTGGCTGTTGCCTGGTTCGCTGCTCTTGTAGCGCATATCGGTGCTGACTCCAATCTGGAGCGTCACGCGTCGAATACAGGGCAATGACATGCCTCTCGATGAAGGCTGTCACCTCCTCGTCTGTCCGGACAGTACGCTCTGGTGCAAAGTGGCATGGCAATGAAGTCTAACTGAACCGCTAGTGTTACGCACAACTTTTGCTCCTGATAATACCTCATTCTAATCCCAATTATCGTCTCTTTTTGAAATAGGATATCATCGCAGCCTTTCTTTTCTATATTTAAAGGTTTATTTTATCACTACACTACGGAACCTTTTTCCCAACTAGCACCAGTGTTAGAATCTTTCTTGCAAAACTTGAGAAAAATCACTCAGTTCGACCGTCACGGCAAACACTAAAATGGCACAACACTGCACCCAGGGCGCACAACAAAGTCTAACTATTATTCGTTGCCTCCCTTGTTGAATAAGTTGACCACAGATTGTTTTCTCCCATCTAGATAATCTATTATGAGTAATAATAGTTTTTTACTGCGAAAATGTTTGCTACCCTGGTCGTTGTAAATTGTCGCTGTTTCTTGTTAAAGGACAAAAACACATTTTTTTAAAGAGCGTTAACTCTTACCACTTACGTTTGTCAAAAAAAAACGTCTGTCTGCAATGAAGATCAAATTCACGAAAACAGTTACCACGTGGCCACATTATATCACATGGTAGCTAGAGGGCAACTCATAGAGGATTTTATTCTAACCACTGATGTCTGTCTGCTAAACTCGGGTCAACCTACATACTGTTCCCCAACCTCGGGGATATTGAGTGCTTTAGATTGATCTTTTAGTTTACCGTCTGTTTTTAGTGACTTTAACTGGACTGTTTTAAATAACCCATAGGAAGTGATCATCCCCCTGTAATAATAAGTCTGTTATTCTCAGCAGCAGTTATTTCCGAAAAAACCACGGCGTTGGAGACTACGATTAGACGACAGGGCAGTGTTTAAAAAAAGCCAGCCAGTTTAGCGGATATAACTCTAGAAAATCATAGCATAGTTGAGATTAATGAAATGTTCACAACATGCATTATTTCTGCTGCACATGTATCAATTCCAGAATCCACAGGAGTGGTGCGCCAGAACCACAAATTGTGGTACCCACGAGAATGTAAGAAGGCAAAAAACGACGGAATAAAGTTTGGGGAGTCTTTCCGAGATATCAAACAAACGAGAACCTGCATTTTTTTTCAGAAAGGCGAGAGCACAAGCGCGGGCTATTAGACGCAAGGCCGAGAAAACATCACGGCAAGATTATGTCTTCCATAAACAGCTCAACCACATAAAAAAAAAAATGTGGGAGCAGGTGAGAAAATTTAATGAAAACTTCTCACCATTCACAATTCCTTTTTAACGACACCTGGCACAAATACAAGCATAAGAGAAGAGGCAGACATATTAGGGGAACACTTCGCTGCAGTCTCTAGTTCATCACATTACCCAGTCATTTGTAAAGTGCAAAACTATGGCCGAAAAGCAACGACTGCCCACAAGTGGAGGTGCTAACGAAGAATACAAAAGAATAATTACCCTCCAGGAAATCACTGAAAGACTATGTTTTGCTTGTGAAAGTGAGTACAGCAGTTTCCCGGATGTTTAAACTCGTCTTCCACTTGTCGCACGAAGCACATAACTTTGAGGAGGAACCTGTAAAGCTGTTGTGGCCCTGATGATATACTGGTGGAAAGATTTTAAATTCAGGTGAGGTCTTCTCATCTTACCCACAAATAGTGGAAGAAGATTTATCTGGTTTTAAACAACTTGGAAAAGGTTTGGACTTCACAAATGAGCTTGCCCAAGGCAACAGATTGCAGTTTTTAGACATTGACACCACCCTTAAAGACCAAATTTTTTGCTTGATGTATCGCTCTCGTGCACGAAAAGAATTAATGCCCTATGATTCCTCCCATTCAAAGACAGTAAAGCGTGCCATTGATCGGATGTGCCTGGAAGCGTCGCTGAAGAAATCATGTTGCTATAAAGCAGAGGAAAGCTTTCAAACCCAGATTCAGAAGTTGGAAAAAGCAGGATTTCCAACGTCGATCTTGAGCGGAGTAGCAGAAGCTTTGCTGCGAAAATTGAAGAAAGAACGTAGTAAAAAGGGTGACCAAGATGAGGTCACCAAAAGCAAATTTAGACCGGTTGCCATCCCGTACACCCATAAGGTGGCGCACAATATTAAGCATGTGGCAACAAAATAAAAGCTTCCTGTGGTTTCTTCCGCCCCAAAGAAACTGGTCGACTTGTGCGTTAAAACTGATCCCAACAAAGTAAACAAAACTGAATGTAAAAAGAGACATTCAGCTCCGCTTGTTAATTGTGCCGTGGGAGTCGTATATCAGATAACTCTCACAACCGGAAACAAGTACATCGGACAAACCGGCCGCTTTATTAACGACCGATTAGCGGAAAATAATCGGGATTTACAAAATGGCACTGGCTCTCATCTGCCGCATCATTGTAAAGCCTGTGGAGAAGAAAGGAAGATTAAGTGTGTGGCAAGGCTGAAAGAAGCAAACCTTTTAAACAGAACTAAGTACCAGACAGCCCGTTAACTGTTGGAGGCCTTCTATATTAAAAGAAACTGTAGCGATTGTGTTAGTGCCCCTTCTATCTCCATTTAAAAGAATGAAACTGCTTTTTAAGATACACGGGTGTGAGATACCTGTGTGCCTCACCTATATTTTATCCGCTGTTTTGCAAAACCCTCGCGCGCATATGTTGTTCTTGCTACCCATCTTGATTTGTCCTTATATTCACTCGCATTCGCGGTGAATAAACAGTTGAAGTTGCGCTTGTCCCGTCTCGCTTGCTGTCTGTTGTCTTTTTCGGCGCTACAACCCTCTTCTGGAAGCAATACTCTGAGTGATCTCCAAAATGAGGACTGGTGCGTGATTTGTGCTGGGGTCTGAAATGAGATGAATATATAGTCTTCGTTGTCTGCTGGAAGGACATGGAATAATTGACCTGGTTAGCAATGATCTTTTACATTGATGCGAAAAAAGTGAACCTGCAGGAAGGTGACTAGCCTCATTGTAGAAGTTCTCAGATTTAAGTCTGCGAAAAAATAATAACTTAACATCATCGTGGGCTATTATTGAGCCGCAGACAACACGCGCAGCGTTAGTTCAGAATCAATTGGGGTATAATGCGTCAATTTTTCAGGTATAGGTTTGGTTTATGGGGGTTTAACGTCCCAAAGCGACTCAGGCTATGAGGGACGCCGCAGTGAAGGTCTCCGGGAATTTCGACCACCTGGGGTTCTTTAACGTGCACTGACATCGCACAGTACACGGGCCTCTAGAATTTCGCCTCCATCGAAATTCGACCGCCGCGGCCGGGATCGAACCCGCGTCTTTCGGGCCAGCCGCCGAGCGCCGTAACCACTCAGCCACCGCGGCGGCTTTTTTTCAGGTATAATGGGCGAGATCTTCAAACTGATGCATAAATCCTACATCTTGGTTAATTATAATCTAGATTGCACATATGTGAGTTTTATGAAAAGCTGCTTTCTAAACTCGCTACCCATAAATTGGGGTCATTCCTGTTCCTGATAAACAGTAAATTTTGCGCGGCTAGCTAGTGAAGCATTGCCTATCAAAAGGTAAAAACAGCGCTAAATTAACACAAATCACACAACGACGGACGGGACGGGCGCTGGCTCCAACTGTGTTTATTGAAGGCCACATGTAGCATAGATATAGCCCGAAGACGGCGAAAGAATGTGCAAACGATATGGCAAAAAGCCAAAGACACCAAACAGATAAAAACATCTTTATAGATTAAAGAGGGCAGATTTCTCTTTGCATATTTTTTAGTAATCTCTGTTCACTTGCTCGCAGAGAGATAGAAGTGGTGGTGAAGTACATGTCGTCTTTTTCTGTGATAAAAACCCATCGTGACCTACGCGTTCAGTGCCAGCCTGGCACACAGAGTCCGTGTGCTCGAGGCCCAATGCCGCCTAATTTATTTTTTTCATTTGAAACTTCACAGATTTTTTCTGACGGTCACAGGCCGCCGGATTTCCAGCTGAGCGATCTTCATAAGCTATCGCGTAAAAATGTCTGCGGCTTAACTCACCTGTCCCGGGTCATGCAAACGAAAGTCACGCTGCACCCCAATGGTGGAGCGCCGCGTGTCTGCAACAATGCTGTCAGCCCTAACGCGTGCAGACCACACCTCTCTCTGTCAGCACCGCCACGTACCTCGATGTGCGACTGAGGTGTCCACTAACCCAGGAACCCAGTTATGCGGTCTGCCTTTCCTCAAAATCATTGGAGACTAGAACGTGGTCAACGCCGACCTCCCAAGTGAACATCGACGGCCTGTAGCTTCAGTGCCGCCTTTCTGTCACAATGTTGTCAATGCGAACGTATGCAGCGCACATCTGTCACTACTACCAAGAAGGTTAAATCGCGACTGAGGTGTCCACTGTCACAGGGGGCAAGTTATGCGCCTTTTTTTCCACTTTGCTTTTGAAGCTCTCGCTCTTCGTCGGTTTCGGCTGCCCCTTTAGGACGTTTACGCTCCCTATCGATGGCTAAATCCCTCACACGGTTGGCAATGTCGGCCACATTATCAGACTCGGCCCGACGTCTGCGAGTAGCCACTCTCGAGGACGTCGGCTCCAGCTGATCTGCTTCGTCTATAGCGAGACACTGGATAGGCAGCGCGCAGCGCCGCGGCGACAGCGGCTGCAGCTGCGGCGAGTTCCGTGGTTACTTACGCAGCTCCGCTCCTCCTGTTCAAGGTCATTCGTGCAGCACATCGAAATCGGCGCTGCTAGACAAGTAAAACTTTCGATTAAAAGGCTTCTGCCAGTTCGCGAGCTATTATATCGATAGAATTTGATATCGGCAAGTAGTGCATCACAGTTTTTGTTCCTTTTTATAATTGATGCATTAGCGAGAATAGGCGGGAAGGTTTTCGAACGAACTTTATGCATTTTCCGACAATATTTCGTGTTCCCAAGCACACTCTTTGACTCGGAGCACAGTTTGACCGTCGTATACTTTGCCACGTCAAAGAGGCATCTCGTAGACCACATGCGTGGCACACCGTACGTAGGGCTTCGAGTTCTTCTTTCCACAGCCAGATACTGCACTGGCACCTCTGCTGACCTTGGGGCATATGTTCGCTAATTTGAATGGGGTGAAGAAGTCCACATGGAAGGCGTTCTTGTTGACAGCTCTTTTCAGATTGTGGGCCACCTTGTGAATATACAGTGCCACACTGGTTTGGCTTCACCGAAACCTTCATTCCGGAGTTGCCCCTTCAGCCTACCATTGAGTCTGCAGCAATGAGTTGGTGATGGCAGCCAAGACAGGGGTCAGGGAACCCTGCCCTGCGCAGTGTATTTACCTCACTCTGGAAGCTCGCCTGCGGCATGTGAGAGCATGGTTTGACGAGTGCTGATTCCATGGAGTTCTCTTTCACATACAAGCTTCCTTAGCAAAACTGCCTCCAATTTTTGGACCTTAACATCAAGTTTGTTTACAGAAGAGTTTGCTGGCCCTACCTACTGAGGACCTGGAAGGATTTTTTGCCGTTTGATTCGGCCCAGTCCCTAACTGTTAAGAGGGATATTGCCACCCTTTCCATGGAAGAAGCACTCCATAAGTCATGCTCTAACATGATGCAGTTGAGCTTTCAGGCGGAGGTAAATAGACTGCGTATGGCAGGTTTTCCTGACCATATATCTTGGAAACATTTCGGCGAAACCACACCAGTGGTGATACCGTATTTTCACAAGGTTCCACCAATCTGAAAAGAGTTTCCAACAAGTACGGGTTTGCTATTGTCTTCTACGCCCCCTCCAAATTGGCCAAGATGTGCCTTAAGGTTAGCAGCAGTGCCAATGCAAAATCTGACAAAGCCGTATGTACGGCGCAGCACTTATGTCGTCTACCAGATCCCATTTCAAGTGGCAAGGTATACCTCGGGCATAATGCGCGCTGCGTCAACGAGCGCCCTAGGGAACATGAAAGATCGTTAGAAACGCGCAGGGTTCGTTTAAAAACCTACCCGCTCATTGCTTCGACTGAACTGATTAAAAGAAAAACTGTGAACCACGTCTTGAGGAGATCAAACTTCTTTCGACCGAATAGCCCCTGAACTGTCAGAAGCCCCTTTTACCACAGAAGGAGGCGACAAGTGCATCACCGCAACTTCCATCTTCCTGCGCGCTAGAGAAGAGATTGAAAGAAAAATACGCTATGAAGATTATTCTGCCCACTCTAATCTATAAAGATGATGTTGTCCGTTCGATGTCTCCGGTTTTTTGCAATATCAGAAATGCGCATGCTTCACCATATTGGAGCTATATATATGCAACATGGGGCCTTCAATTGACACAGTTGGAGTCAGCGCCCGTCTTCTCTGTATTGCTATGTCGTTTGTGTTAAATTACCGTTGTTTTTACCGTTTCTTAGGCAATGTTCCTGGGTACTATTAGAGAAATTGTGCGGGTATCGTAGGTTAAATTATTGGTCGAAATATTTCCAATATTGTTTTATTGGTCTTTTAACCCATGTCATTTGCCTTGACCATCTCTGGTAATGTGTTCAGGTAATTACTTACAGTTTATTAACAGTTTCTCTCAAATAGAAGTCAGCTGCTTGAAAACAATGTAAAATCGGCATACATTAACAGGATTACAGTCTTGTCTAGATTGCACAAATCTCCTATTTTTCGATCAATCAGTATAGGTGAAGGAATAGACGTTAGTAGCAAAACAGCGTGATATTATTCTATATACTATACAGACGACTCAATGGTATGCTTCCGTTAGGTTTGCCTGAAAGTGGCTTGAATTTCTTGCATACTCGGTTCGTGCCATTGCTTTAACTACTACGCTCGGTTACCATAGAACATGGGCTAACACTCTAAGCAGCCCTCGACTGATGTGCGCATTCCGTGGCAGGAGCTGAGTGAAGTGAAGGTGTTGTTCATAACTGCGTGCCTTGCCAGTTGTGCCAAGTCAGTTGACGACAACCTGTTCGGCGGCGACTGCAACAAAGCCATGATGAACTTAGCTCCTTTCGCGGAGGCCTTCAGATGCCCCGTGGGTTCCAAGATGAACCCGGCGAAGAAGTGCACTTTCTTCGACTGACCTTCCTTCAAGCCATTCCAGCCATGAACCCTCCTTCATCAACCTTCCATGGATTATCACTTTTTCCTTCGGCTATCTTCCTTTTTGTTTCTGTGCAGCCAATATTTCATTTGTTTTTTGCAATTTGAATAATTGCATTCTTGATTTCATAGATGGCAACAAAGAGCGTCTCAGGCACCAATAATTTACTGCTCTATATTCCTTCTGTGACACAGCGTCCGCATTTTTGCACATTTGCAACACTTACGACAGCATTGAGTGCGCAAGTATGGCCCTTCAACTGACCTACTGCAGCGGCGTTTTTATTTATAAAGCACAGAGAGATCACGGCCGAAGCGGAATTAGAGAACGTGCAACGACTACGCCAAGACTCCAGTTACGTCTTTGCTTAAAAGATTGGATTCTCTAGGGTGCTGGATTCGTATGCAAAATCTGTGATCCTAATGAGCAGACTTGGTTGTAGATTCTTTAAATTCTTTAATGCAGCACTGCCTTTATTGAGCATTTTCAAAACCGGGTATTCTTTTGAGTGTCTCTATGCTGACGGATCTCGTTGTCCATCACTGAGAGATTTATGCCGAAGAATATTTGCGCGGAAAATTACTGTGTGAAGGGCTGTTCCAGGTCGACAAGTCTGTGCTGTGAAGCTATGCTCTATGATTGCGAATTACCTTTCGCGAGAGCCGCCGAAAGACCGGGAAGTTCTTCAAAGGCACAACCTTTTCGTCCCAAAGTAAAAGTAAATCAACTGTTCATAGTGCTGAGCAATATTCAAGTGGGGAGACGAACCATGGTGCGTGTGCGAACGTTTCCCACTGAACATTGCGAGCGAAACAAAAGAGGTCGCTATAACTTCCACCAATTTTGATTGTTTGATTTGCTATGCTTAGCAGTGTCACTTCTCTGCACTATGCGTTACTCTTGCCAATGTGTGGCGAGGTAATCTGACCTGTTTGTGCCTGATTTCAACAAAAGAAACAACTTTAATTCTATGAGAGAAGTAGGCAACGTGATCAGTGGTAAATAAAAATATTTCTCCGCTCAGAAGCAAGACGGAAAATTGAACTTTTTAGCTTTCATTCTTTAAGGGTAAAGTAACGCCTACACGCAACAAAACCGTTTTCTTTTCCTGAAACCCTAGGGATATATAAATATATCGTGAATTAAAACGGGGCCTAGATTGAAAGTCATCAGTAGAAACCATTTCAGTAGTTCATTGTATTGTTGGAACATGCTGCTTTTCTCTTCATGTCCTGTATGGCACTGTTATTTTATGTCAACAAGCAACAAACCAACACATTCGTCGTCTAGCTTTGCTCAAATTTCCTTATTTTCAATGACACCTGCATTTATTCAATCCGTTCAAAAATAAATTTTTGCTAGTAAGCGCTCATTCCGCGATGTCGTCTTTAGTATACCGTTCGCTCGCGCTATTTCAGCGATAATGAATAGAGCAGCTCAGTTTTTTCAGCAACATTCCTGACACCGAACAGCCTGTAACAATGGGCTCTACCGTTCTGTTAGCGAAAGACTGAGAAAAAAAATATGAAGTCTTCTGTGTACCTAGAGTCTGCCATTCGTCCGATGAACGAGCTACGCAGATCGAATTGGGAGCTTTTAAATACTGGAAAAGACCGAAGAATATATTAAATATGCACTCCCCACCAGCCGAGTTGAGAACCATGGGTGCGTGCAATTCAAACACAGGCCAACGCCAAGTACTACTACTAAACTGCGGTGTGGCAATAAAAGCTTGTAGTACTACAACACGGTTCATTTGGTAACTCATTACGCTACCATTTTCGGTGTTGCAGTCCTTCGTTAGAGTCTATTCAGTGGAAGATTTAATAAAAAACGTTTTTTTTTCATCAATAAAGCGGTCTTTTGCTCAGGAAAAAAACATATCTATGTTCAGAAAGAGCCGTGGATTCGATATTTACTCCTTTTAAATTTTTTTTGGAAAAGGGCTGTGAATAAAAGGCATGTAACCACAGGCTTGCTGCGTTTCGAGTCTCTTGAATTTAGTTTCTCCGGTTCTCACAGCGAAAGCACAAGGAGAACCTTAAGCACAGGGCAAGCATGGGGGTTTAACGTCCCAAAGCGACTCAAGCTATGAGAGACGCCGCAGTGAAGGACTCCGGAAATTTCGACCACCTGGGGTTCTTTAACGTGCACTGACATCGCACAGTACACGAGCCTCTAGAATTTCGCCTCCGTTAAAATTCGACCGCTGCGGCCGGGATCGAACCTGCGTGTTTCGGGACAGCAGCCGAGCCCCGTAACCCCTCAGCCACCGCGGCGGCCACTGACCAAGTTTAGGTCAGTGGATTTGGTCAGTGGGACCGACCACTGACCAAGACATCTAATATGATTGTGTACTTATTGACCTTGTTAACCCTCGCATGAGGGGCTTTGTACAGACCTAATACAATTAAAGTCAGCTGCCTTTATTTAACATCACAGAGATGTCAGGACGGCAAGCAAATAGCCTATAGAAGGTTTAAGAAAGGGACGCGCCTCTTTAATAAACTAGGCCATCTTCATCAAGAAAAAAAAACGTTTCACTTCCACAACAGAAAACAACGATGTTTTCACATAACGTTGATAGCAACAACGAGAAAAGAAAGCGCGCTGATATATATAAAAAAGAACATACATCCAGTGTAAAACAAAACCGATTTGGGTAGCCTGGCCACATGCGAATTAATTGCCCTAGGAGTTCGGCTTCTATTCCGTTCCGCTGTTCAGATCAAGCCTTCACGGATGGCAGTTGTTCGTATCGCGATAATGGATTAACGTCGATGAGCTGGTCATTCTCTCTATTCATAGATCCCTGGAAGTCTTCGCATTTTTCTTGGCGCAGTGGTGCAGCGGTCAAGCGATGCGTCACTGCCCTTCTATGGCAGGTGCTGGCGTCGGTGGGACTTGGGTTGATTGGGTTGCTGTCTGACACTGTTGACGCTTTGCTTGCTATGTGCATATATAGTGTATACATACGTGGGAAGGTGACCAGCATGCCAGAAAACCGCTCTATAAAAACAGACACACAACAGCTAAATGTGAGGAATGGCCACTTTAAGCACTAGCGCACTAAAAGAGACATACTACACGACACCGGGGGCATGACACCGCACTAAGAATGGTACGCTAACCTGGCCTCTTCTTTCCAGCAGCTCTTACCTTCAGCTTGGTTGATGCAAAGCCTCACACAGCCTCCCATCGAGCCTGTGTTCTACCTGCGACTCATAATAATAATAATAATTGGTTTTTGGGGAAAGGAAATTGCGCAGTATCTGTCTCATATATCGTTGGACACCTGAACCGCGCCGTAAGGGAAGGGATAAAGTAGGGAGTGAAAGAAGAAAGGAAGAATAGGTGCCGTAGTGGAGGGCTGCGGAATAATTTCGACCACCTGGGGATCTTTAACGTGCACTGACATCGCACAGCACACGGGCGCCTTAGCGTTTTTCCTCCATAAAAACGCAGCCGCCGCGGTCGGGTTCGAACCCGGGAACTCCGGATCAGTAGCCGAGCGGCCTAACCACTGAGCCACCGCGGCGGGGCAACTCAGCAGCCTGATGATTTTGCGCGGCAAGCAGTTATGCCTGCTGGTCAGCACCTGACCTGGCAACAACGAACGCATTCGGTCACTATCAGCCATGTCTACCATGTATAGACCGTTCTCGCGGCGAAGAGGAAAATATCCTCGAACACGGCGCCCGCAATGCCGCTCCTTCTCTGTGGTATGTATAGGAGCGTGCTGTGTGGGATTTTGCGTCTAGCTATCTCCACAAATCGAGTCCTAAAGTCGTCCGGCTATCACTGTGTGTTTGGCTGTAGTAAAAACTATCGGAAACGTGAATAATGATCTCCAGAAAAGTGAAAGACCATAGACAGCCACGGCACGAGTGCGGGCGCATGCTGTTTCATTTGCACCGATTCGCTTAAGAGGGGCGTTATTTGGATTGCAAGCATCAACCACACGAGTTTCATCCTGTTGGTCGCGTCTCATGCGTGCTCTCGACACTTTGTTGGTGAGAGCGGAAGTTCAGAAGCAGAATTGCACGGAAAGTAAAATTGGTAGCAGAAATTTACGGGAAGAGGGTGAGCGGAAAAAATTACTTTGGTGCAGTCACATAAGCCGATCGCCTAGAATTTATGAAGGTATGAGAATCGACACCCTGTTCGTTTCTTCTGCCGGTAATACGTGCGCATGCGGATATGTGAAAAAAAATCACTCGTTCACACACGCGAATTTGTCCGCATCAACTGCGCTAGAAAATCACTGTGCATGAAGGTCACACAAATGAAAATTCGCAGGAGGCGTACCGTGAAAGCTGACTACATGTGCACGAAAGAAGGAAGGAGGTGCCTTGACCTCGTCTTGATTTGTAGCGGTAGGTACATTACGGTAGCATTTCGAGCCTTCAGCATGGCGGCGCTGCCACCCTGTGGTTGCGCCGCCACGCTGTCACGTGGTTGGTCACGTGGTGTGGAGCAGCTGCCGTTGGCGCGGCGCCGTGGCTGATCACGCGGTTGGTCACGTGACGAAGTTCCGCCCGGCCGGCGGTAGCTATCGCGTCACTCCAGGTCTAACCAAAGCTAAGCCAGCGTCAATCTTTTTCGTATGTGAAGTCATCGTGCTCTTAATGAGGGCTTGCATGAAAGATTTCGGTGCGCTTTTTGATCGCTTTAAAATTGTGCCACAGCGTTCGGATCACAAAAGCACTTGGATAGAGCTCACTGCCCCGTATTGTCATTCGCTGATAGTAATTATAAAGGAGACATTTGTATCCCCTGCCTGGGTCGATATTTCCGTTATTCGGCGCGAAAATTGATTCGTGACCGCAAGATGTTCTATTGTAAGAGTGATGGCAAAGGCAAAAAATTTGCTTCTGAAATATCCCCGTCAGCCTTCACGATACAAAATCGTCGCCGTTAGCTTTTCGAACAGTAAATTGAGTGTATACACGCTAGACCTGTATGACAAATAAAAGGCGGCTAACATCACACTTAAAACAGTCATCACATCTAAAACAGCTAGCCAAAAAGTGGCCACCATCGCTAGCTACCAATAATATTCTTAGCCGCTTACCCTAATCTATCCCTCAAGCTCAAACTCAGTCGGTGCGCTTCAAAAGCTTCATATGCGCAGTGGGATCTACCGGTATGATCCGACCTCAGACAGCGCCATATGCACAAAAGAGGCAGAAAAACAAAAGGATCGAATGGAGAGCCTGCGGTTGGGAACAGCTCGCATACTAATGTCAACCCTGGGTCCTTGCTCTTGGCAAATGTTCGCGGCATCTTTCCCAAATTCGACATATTGAAAGGCATCATTCACGCAACCTCATCAAACATTGTTCTTGCAAAGGAAACATGGCTTTCAGATCACATCAATAGCAGCTATTTCGAGCTTCCATCGCTTGTAGTTTTTCCCAAAGATAGAACTGGATCTAGAGGAGGTGGCGTGCTTATAGCAGTGAAAAAAAGATTAACAGCCGCCTCTCATTCCTCTAGATTCGGCCATGTACGCTGCGTTTTATGCGTCTGCTACCGCAAGCCAGACAGCCGGCCTGCCTTCATCGATTCATTAAACAAAGCACTTGAGCTGATTTCAAACAACTTTCCTAAATGCCTCTTCATACCAGGCGGGGGTTTTCACTACCCAGCAATAGATTGGACACCATGTTCTCTCAGCGCACGCAGGAAATTCATGAAGAGGTGCGCGGGAATCATATTTTAGATCTGTTCTCGAATAACCCTGATACATTAGTCACAATAGCGCAGGAAACACGGAAAGAGGGGAGAATATACAAAACGAGCGCTGTCAACTGACAGTTTATTACGGGCAGGGAAGAATATATAAATCTTCGACATTTAAAAACAAACAAACATAAACGTAACCGGCATACAAGGCGTGAACTATTAAATTCAATTCATTTTTATTTTACCAAATGTTTGGAAGGATATCTGGGCTAAAATTTGTGAATCACAGCTTTACATAGCTCAAAAAACCTCAACAAGACAGGGCCGACATAGTTTTTAACAATAGTTAAGAGAAATAGAGGAATCTAGAATAGCAGATACTATAAAAAAATAACCTTGAGTAGTATTCAAAACACAAACACGCTAAGTTTTCAACTAATGCGCACGTGTCCAACAACAAAAAAACTCTGGCCAGAGATAGATACCACTGGACGCGTCCTTAATCGCACTGTCACAACGCTTGATTTTGTCTATTCTCTCCTTTTGTCTGTGTTTCCTGCGCTGTTTTGAATAATGAATATGTACCAACTCTCCCAACTTTTTCGCTCATTAACCCTGATACTGCCGAAACACGCATTCTAGAAGAAATCAGCGATCCTAGAGTTGTGCATTGTTCGTTCTCGTTGTCATACACTGACGAAACAAAAACGAAAAAAAAAATCAATCTGAACTATCCGCGTGCCGACGTTGACAAAATAAATCGAATTTTGAAACATTCACTGTCGACATTGTGAGAAGCTTCGGGAATCGGACGACTAATGAAAACTGGTACATATGTCGTGATAAGTTGAAAGGGATGGAAAATTCTTGCGTGCCTTAATTGACAATAAAATCACAATCTGACGATCCACTGTTCACGCGAGAAGTTAAAAGGTGTTTGAATAACAATAAAAGAGCGTATAAAATGCGTCAAGTACGAACTCCTCTGCTGGATGGCAGTACTACAGAAGCATATCTGGCTTGACAGAGAAAAAATATTCTTGATACAAAAAGCAGTAACTTAAACTTCACGCTTCCTAGCATTTTAATATTTAATATTTAGCAGCAGCGGCAGCTCGTGGGAACACCTGCTCATCGAGGAATCCTGCTTTTTACAGGTTACGTGCTGTTTCTCTGCTGACACAAGCCCTCGTAGGAACCTTTGGACGTGGTGCCGGCTCTGCACAAAGCCCTGCCAGCAGTGCCACGCTGCAAGCCCCGAAGCCCTGATTACCTCGCATCGCCATTTCAACGAACTCTGCCAGCGCATGCGCAGTTAGCACACTGCGGGAACTGATATAACTGGGCGTCTTCCTGCTCGGTGGTCATTTAGCAGCGGCGGCAGCTCGTGGGAACACCAAGGCGGATTTAAAGTGGTGGCGAAGGCTGGGCCGAAAAGTGGCTTAGCGCGACTGCAGCACAACCAGAGGATGGGGGCAAAACACTCATATAAAGAAATGATAAAGCTACAAAATTGGAATGTAATCTTCCAATAGAAAAGAAAAAATATATTAGCACCTTGTTTTATGAAAGAGGTAAGTCATTTTATTAAAACCTGGCAAATTTTGTATTTTTGCAACACTCTTGACCTGCCCCCTATTCATGAGTGTGCGGTGCATTACAGCGCGTCTTTGCAGGCCTTGTTTCGATACCCGGCTAACCCGGCCACACGGGAGCTTACGAAGCGATTTCTTATCGCCAGCTGTCTGCGATGGCGCGCCTGGTAAAGCGTATAAATTTAGCTCGCCGGTCTCAAAATGCTCCTTTTGCGAAGTTTTCGTCGTCCTTGCACGTCGCGTCTTTGTCACCGTTCGGTAAGATTTGCACCCCGCTGCACCGCTGCGGCAGTTTTCTCGGTTTTGTCGTTTCCTTCGGCGTGCGGCCAGTGCGAAGTCTTTTTCCGTCTTTGCACGCTTCGCGCTCTTCTTTTGAAGCGCTTAGCGCTTCATTTCAAGATGAGCTTGCGGCATGTGAAGAAACGATGCTCCGTGGTACACTGCGACAGCGTGGATAGTACCATTGGTGTCACGCTACACCGATTCCCGCTGGACTTTCACTGGTGAGCTCTTGACAGTGTCGTCTGCTCTAGGTATGCGCGATAGCTTCGATATGGTTTCGCCGGGCTGTTCGCTCGTGTTTCATAGCTGTAACCCGTTCGTGCGTACTTGGCTTCATGTTTTCGGGGATATTTATGTACTACAGTAGCATTGTTTTCTATATTTTTCAATTTCATAACTGACAACGTTCGTGGCACTTCAGGGCTTTTTCCTATCTGCACTGTGACTATTGAGATGATTAGCCAACTTAAACAATACTGCTTGTGCTGCCTGTGACATGTATTTTTTGTTTGTGTGCCAAGGGTGTGCTTTGTGACTGTATTTGTTTGGTTGCTGCAATAAACAATGAATATGAAACTATGAAAACCATACTTGCCGTACACTCTATTGCTAACTGTGCACTTGAGCCAGTGCTTTGTGCATCATACCTTGCATCATACCTTGCTGTACTCAAAAGCTCTCAAAAGTACTAGCACCAGTATTTGCACTACGAATCATGCATGCTTCGCCAGTGTCTGGAAGTGTTGCTGCTTTTCTATGCTGCCCCTCCTTTACCAGTCACTTTCATTGCGTTCCCAATTGAACATTAACAAGGCCATAACTAGCAGGAACTCGAGCACATTTGACTGGCAAAGGTTGGGGCGCGCTGAAAGGCAGCAACCTTCGAGAGGTACGGGCTCGAAAACGCGGATTCTACAGAAAGACCGCTTTAAAATTCGCGCCAAAAGCATACGTATGCGTGACGTCGTTCTACGTCACGTTTGCGTAGTTTGCCCCCCAAAATCCAGGCGGCGCTGGAGTGCCCACGAGCCGCCATTTTTTGGACCAATGGGCGTCTATGGAGCCTTCGCTACCAGTGTACATCTACCTTGGGAACACCTGCTCATCGAGGAATCCTGCTTTTTACAGGTTGGTGTGCAAAGCACTCCTATTATTTTATCAACAATTAGCCAACAATGTTGCTGCTGCTGCCGCTGCCATAGTGTCACCCTGCAATTGTACTTTCCGTGATTTGTTGTTGTTGCTGCTGTGATTTTCAGCTATGTCTTATAATTGCCTCTCATGTCAGTTGCCCATTGACTTGGATGAAGGATCGGGGTCAGTGCAATGCTCAGAATGCTCGAGCGAGTACCACTTTGGCAAGTGCGCTGGCGTAACCGAGAAATCCTTTAAGGGAAAAACCGAAACCGCCAAGGCTAATTGGAGATGCCCAACATGCAGAAGCGCTGCGACACGCGTTCAAAGCGAAGTTGAAACCGATGTTCTCATGGCCATTAATCAAAAACTCGAAAGCTTGCCTGCACTTGTTGAAAAAATCAGTGACATGGAAAAATCTGTTCAGTTCATGTCAGGAAAGTTCGATGAATTTGAGCAGAAGATAAGAAGACAGGACGCAGAAATAAAGGTACTCAGAGAGCGGGTGGCAGAATTGGAAGAGAAGGACTTAGCTCGTGCTACAGTACAAGTTGATCTTGAGCAACAAATCAATGACCTAGAATTTCGCAGTAGGCGGCTTAATCTGGAAATACATGGTGTCCCTGTTGTCGCGGGCGAAAACCTGTTATCATCTCTGAATCAGATTGCCGATACGCTTCAAGTCCCTCAGCTCACTGACGCTGACGTCGCATCAGCTCACCGCCTGCCAGCCAGGAGAGATAAAATCCCCGGAATTATTATCCGGTTTACCAAGCAGCAGACAAAGGACACTTGGCTTCAGAAAAGGAACGCGCTGAAAGACAGTGAATCAAACGTTTTCATTCAAGAAAACCTAACTCGCTACCACAGAGAACTTCTTAGGGACGCGAAGAATAAGGCAAAGGAAAAAGGCTATGCTTTTGTCTGGTATGTGAACGGAAAAGTTCTGGTTCGAAAGACCAGCGGTGCAGTTGCCACCGTTATTAAGACCAAAGCTGACCTTGATAGCCTGTAACTGACGCATTGTTCGCTCTAATTTGCTGAAAAAAAAAGTGATGGATGATACTCGCTATTATTTTCCCAGTGATGTGGATCAAGTGGTGTCAGATTTTCCGGCGACCTCTTACAAATGTATTCACCTGAATACTAGGTCTGTGAAAAACAAAGTATTCTGCCTGGAAGAATTTTTCGCTAGTTTTTCCTTTGAATTCTCTGCAATAATGTTAACCGAGACGTGGAGCACAAGTGACTGTGATGTCTTCAGGTTGAAGAATTATACGACATATTATGCAAACAGACATGTTCGCGGCGGTGGTGTTGCATTATTGCTTCAGGATGACGTTGAAGGCGAATTACTTGAAGCATACACTTTAATTACCCCAGATTATGAAATTGTTTCAGTTTCTACACAAAGTGCTGTGGTTTCTGTGTGTTATCGCCCTCCTAACGGTAATATTGCATCATTTTTACAGTTTTATGACATGTTCCTGGCTTTTGTTGTTCAGTATCACAATAAGAAAACCTTAATAGCTTGTGGTGACTTTAATATTGACATGGGTAATCCAAACCCATCTGCTAGAGATTTTAATATGACTATTATGTCTAATGGCTTTGTTAACCTGATCAATACACCAACCAGAGTCACAAGCGAAGGCCGTTCTGTTCTCGATTTAATTATTACTACCTCTATGCAGCTGAATGCTTTTTCTGGTGTTTTATCTTGTTGTGTTAGTGACCATCTTCCTGTGTTTGCTTGCATTGAGAACGCTAGTACAATAGGAAGTAAGTCCACATCAATCACATACCAAGCTATTAAAGAATCATCATTGCAATCCTTTAGGGATGCGCTCATGAAAGTATATTGGAGTAAGATAGCTGAACTTCGTGATGCAAATGTTGCCTATAATACATTTGTCGATTGCTTTAAACAGATATATCACGACTGCTTTCCTCTTGTAACACGTGTGAAAAGTCGCAGAATCCGCAAGCCATGGGTAACGCCAGAGCGTCGCAGAGAAATACAAATGAAAGACAAGCTGTATAGAAAATTTTTGAGCAGCCGGAAGGTTGAGGACCTTGCGGTATTTAAGAAATATAGGAACAAATTGACTAAAAAACTGAGGTCTGCACGAACAGCCTATCACGTGTCACTTCTAGATGTTAAGAATGCTCGAAATGGTGTACTATGGTCGAGATTAAATACACTTCTGCAGCGGCACAGTTCCCGCACTGCATTAACAAAATTAAATATTGATGGAAAGGAAGTTTCTGGCATTGAACTGGCTAATGTATTCAATACTTTTTTAACGAGCTTGGCTACCTGTGCTGTAACACGTGCTGCCGGATCTGACGCTTGCAAATATGTTCGAATTCAGAATGATGAAACAATTTTTCTGCATCCAGTCACGGTAGACGAAGTAGTGTCGGTGATAACAAATCTTAACAATAGCAGTAGCTGTGATATTAATGATATCCAAATACGGCCAGTCAAGCATGTAGTTGACATAATTGCTCCCATACTTGCTCACATCTTTAACATGTTTAGAAACTGCAGTTTTTCCGGAAAAAATGCCATTAGCAAAAGTTGTTGTTCTTTACAAAAAAGGAGATCGCAAAGCCCTCGCCAACTACAGACAAATCTCTATTTTGCCAGTGTTTTCAAAAGCACTTGAGAAAATGCTCCATCTAAGAATGTCAAATTTCATCCATAAATTTAACTTGCTAACACCATTTCAGTTTGGCTTCTGCAAAAGCAAATCAACTGAACTTGCATTACTCCAACAAAAGGAATATATAATAAAGCAACTTGAAAACAAAGCTATTGTCATTGGTGTATTTGTGGACTTCTCAAAGGCTTTTGACCAGGTAAATCATAAAATCTTACTAAACAAATTACACTACTATGGTATCCGAGGAAAAGCACTCTCATTGTTAAGTTCTTATTTGTCGTTTAGACAGCAAGTGGTGTACATAAATGGCATACGGTCTGAACCGAAGCCGCTCTTCTGCGGTGTCTCCCAAGGCAGTACGCTAAGGCCTCTACTCTTCAATATTTACCTAAACGATATTGTCAACATTAGCGATAATACAAAGTTTTTCATCTATGCTGACGATACGAGCGTATTTTTTTCGGGTGAAAATGTTCATGAACTTATCAAACAATGTAATGCCACAATGAAAGCCCTTGAGGTTTGGTCTGCAGTTAACCTGATGCAAATAAACGAGAGTAAGACCAAAGCTGTCATATTTAGGCCGAAAAATAAAGTTATCCCACCGCACGATAATATTATATTAAACTCGCGGGCTGTAGAAATTCTTGAGCAGTTTAAATGCCTTGGGGTCATATTTTCTGCCAGTATGTCATGGGATTATCATGTCAATTATATCTTGAAAAAAATAGCTCAAATCAATGGTGTTATAGGCCGTCTAAAATACATACTTCCCACAAAAACTAAGATGCTGGTATACAATTCAATATTCAAGTCGCATTTAAACTATTGCCAGTTGGTGTGGGGCACTACAACATTCACTAACCTTGAACGTATTCATTTAATGCAAAAAAGATATCTCCGAAATGCATATAATTTACCGTTCCGACATCCAAGTGCAGCTTTCTTTTGTCATTCCAGGGTTATTAAAGCACATAATCTTTATAAATATCGCCTCAGTGTTACTTTTAAAACAGAAATCAAGAAGAATGTAACAAATCTTAAAAATTTAGCAGAACTAAGGAAAAAAGAATCAGTCTATCCAACAAGACGTGGCGAAGAATGGACAGTGCCAACACCTCGGCTAAATCTTGGTAGGGAATGCCTTCAGTACACACTTCCATCTCTTCTAAACAGGTATATCCACATTAACCTCGATTTGTTTTCTTTTTCACGTCGTGAACTACATAATTTGTTTTTGAATAACATTGTTTAAGTTTCATTATGTATACATATTGCTGTTTCGTGTATTCTCCGGTGCTTCCTTGATGTGCTTGTTTTTTTTTTAAATTGTATAAACTCTTGGGTTGCCTCCCTGTCAATAATTAGGATTGTAGACTCGTCAAGCTGCCCAAGGGCAGCTTTTTTCTACGATTCCTCCATCTGTAGTGCTAGATGGGAAATAAACTTTGATTTGATTTGATCTGATATCATCGGACAATTGTAGTGACTTGTCTTTCTTCTTCAGTCATTTAATCTAAAAAAGTGTCATTAAATCCATGACTCGGATAGCCAGTCAATTTGCATCCTCATGGACCATATGCCGCCGCGGTGGCTCAGTGCTTAAGGCGCTCGGCTGCTGACCCGAAAGACACAGGTGCGATCCCGGCCACAAAGGTCGAATTTCGATGGAGGCCAAATGCTAGAGGCCCGTGTACTGTGCTGTCAGTGCACGTTAAAGAACACCAAGTGGTCGAAATTTCCGAAGCCCTTCACTACGGCATCCCTCATAGCCTGAGTCGCTTTGGGGGGTTAAACCCTCATAAACCAAATTTTTGATTACTTACATAAATAACAAAACTAAAATAAACTTTATTTATTAGTTGAAAACAACAACACACACAATTCTGAGTAGGGACATATCAAGAGGTTCCGGAACCAATCCGCGAGATAAACTTAAATATTTCGCCAGCATAGAAGAGTGCTGTTGTGCATGAGTAGCTTAAGAGTGCTGTAAATTGGGCCGTACTTTATTGGTGAAATTAGGGATGTTTTTTAGGGCATATAAACGAAAGACATTTTCGTCAATGTAATGAAAAGCTACGCAGAAGAAATCAAGCGCTCTAGGCGGGTCTATTGGAGGGTTGAAAAATGAAAAGTCAGTGTGCCCCGCTCGGTTGGTATGATCTCAAGGTATGACATCTGCCCTAATATTGCCATCGAGAGCTGCATGTCCCGGGACCCAGGTGATGATATGATCATACCGAAGATGGCCGCCCAGAACATGGAGAGCCGTGCGGGGGACACGTCCACTCCTACGGGCTCTGCAGGCGGCTTAGGAGTCTGTCAAAATGTGGGTGTCTCTCATGTTGATGCCAATGTATGTTGCCATGGCTTCTCCGGTCGCTGGATCCAGTGCCGTGAAGGTCGCTCCAAGGTAAGGTAAGGGGTGTTGGCGTGATTGACAGCAGCGCAAGCACATCTGTGGGGCTGTGCATAGGAAGCCACATCCACATGCATAGCCGAGGCGTCTTGGCCGTATTGCCTACGGAGGCTGCAAGGACGGGCCTGACGGTGTGAGGCATTTGATTCGTGGTTCATGTGGCGAAGGATAGGCTGCATGTAAAGGCGGGGGCAGATGGCACTGGGAGCAACTCCGGTCAGGGCCATGGTCCTAGTAGCTTGCGGGTCGCCTATCCTTGAAAAGATGGCCCTACCCGGCGAAGTGATAAGGAGACGAGTCTGTTGGAAGTCAAGAACCACCTCCTGGATTTTGGCAAACGTGTTGTGAACCCCGAGTGCGAGCAGTCTAGTGGTGCATGTACACATGCGGAGGCGCCGCTGAACAGTTTTAAAGAGGGCACGGATAAGGATATACATCATACTTTCGGCGGTGCGATCAATATCGTGGTATGGGAGACCATCCTGTGTTCTGAAGTGCGGCCTTCGGATTTAAAACATGACTGTCTGGTGATGGCTCCCGGTAAGGGATGCTTATCTAGCTATTGAGGGTTTATTTTTTCGCAGCCTTGTCCTAGCTGCTATAGTAGTAAGATTTCGTTCCAATTATCAACTCTTTCTATCGGAGCTTGAAACACACGTCCTTTTCACGCGCAAGGCGAACTAACTCCTTACCAATGGAGCGAGTAGTGGCAGAGGAATCTTCACCGATACTGTATGACGTATCTTTGAGCTTGAAAGAATGTGCTCTTTGCTATTGTTGCTACAGCAACAATAACGCCCGCCAGTAGCAATATACGCTAAGGAATCGAATTCGTCCGGCTCACCAGCACGGGAAGGAGCGAATGTTCGGCCACGCTTGAGAAAGGGATACTGTGCGGCCGGACGGAACGATATGCGAGAGAACGTTCTTCAGCACGAGGCCTCGCCCCGCTGGCGGAGAGTGGAGCGCCGCGGGCGATACGTCAGCTCACGACGAGCGTCTCGGCACAAGAGGATGTGCTCACTCCCGCGCGCGTGCGCAGCAATCACGCTGTTCGTGGCACTCGTGTCGCTGCGACGCCGGCGCAGTCCCTTGTTAACAAGTTAGTCTCTAGCCAGAGACGGTGCATCGCGGGAAAGCCAACCAAAGGGGAATGTAGAGAGGCGAAGTCCACAGAATATGAAAGGGTCACGCAAAAGCGTTTTGATCCGTAGACCGGTGTCGTTAACGAGTATTCCGTGCAAAGTGTAATGTATTCTTCTATATTATTATACCTTGGAATGAATAACCTTCTAAACAACAGAGAGCACCGATTTCGTCGCGGAATTTCCTCGCTACATGGCTGATGGAGTTTACACGCTACTTAGTCTGTTATCAGGCAGCTATTTGCTGACTGTGCTTTATTGCATGTTCGGAAGGCCTTCAGTGTCATTGTGCATGGGTTACTAATGTCGAAACTTTGAGCTTAAAATCTGGATGAAAATGTGGTCAATGCATTGGTGAATACCTTTGTTCCATACAGCCATATGTGATGATCGAAAGTTTTTCTTCGACCAATGCCTGTCACTTCCGGATTACTCTAGGGATCATTACTGCGGCCACTCGTGCTCCGATTGTATAACAGGGGCATTACAGATAACATCACGTCATTGTTACCAATTTTTGCTAAAACTGCGCCTTGTACACAGTGACTATGACTATGAAGCTTTGCAGAATGATTTGCATATGGTGGCACCATTTTGTGTACGCTAGCTGTCACCACTTCGCGCAATTTAGCGTGCGCTCCCAGACAACCTTAGAGCGTGTGGCGGTAGCGGTCTTGGTTACAAAGGAGATGCCCTCGACTCAGCGCGGCAAGCTCAGCCGGAGACCAGCTACCAAGCGACAAGGGGGTTGGTCGTTTGGTGCCCGACTTTCGCCGGTCCAAAGCCAGAGAATGCGTCGGAGCCAAAGGTTCGGAAAACAAAACAGTTTATACAGCTAAGAGACGATACAGAGATTTCACAATCACTCGTACGAACACATACAAAGTGATTCACAAATACCATGCAACTCGTGCAAAGTAACACTTGAGAGAGATAATTCAACAAAATCTCTTAACCTAAAGTGGACTAACACAGAGAGAGACAAATAAACAAAACACGATTTCTTCACCGGGCACTGCGACAGTCCGACGACCTGAGGAGCTCGACGGGGCTGTCCCGCAGGTTGGTGCACGTTGCCTCGCTGGTCCGTCGCTGGGCGAGGGGTGTTCTCCCGGGATTCGAGCGGGCGCGCTTCTCGGAAGCTTAAACGGCGGCTCGGGCTAACGGACAGCGGTTGCAGCCGCTCATTTATAGGCGCGGACCGCGTCTGTTTGTTCTTCGCGCCAAGGCAGGCGCGAACATACACGCAGCTTCAACCGCGCAAACTCCTTCTCCTTCTTGCGTCGGGCGCGCGACCCCATTGGTCGAGCGCGGAAACCACCTTCCAGAACAATCTAGGTCATTCTCGGCACGCTGAGTCATTGGCGCCGGAGCGAAGGGGGGAGGGTATCACTTAGGTGCGCACAAGGTTACCCCCTTTCCGTCGACAACAAGCAAAAACTTCTCCAACATTCGAGAAAAATCGACGCCGCGCGTGTCTATGTTTACTTTGGCGCCGCTCCAGCGAGGTGAGTGGAAAGTTACGCAACCCCCGGGGTTCGTTCCCGCTGTTTTTTTTTGTTGTATTTTACCGCGCGCGGGCGCGATTCCTTACGCGCAGCGCAGGGTTTTTCCAAGATGCGCCGAATTTTGCGACACTAGCAGAGCTCAATAAATGTGAAGAAATGCCTGCACATTACGTTAGGAAGCAAGGGCTCCTGCCACGAGCCTACATATTGAATCTGTAGCGCTTTCACAGATTGTTAGGGAGGTTCAAGTAAGTAGGCATTTTTATACCCCAGGCGAAACTTGACTTCCGGGCGAAACTTTTGTTCCCAGCTCACTGGCCCGAGGCAATTGATTTTTCGACACGAGCGATCAATACGCGAGCACGTACGCACCTGTTGGGACCCTTACACCTGTAGTTAATCAAGAAAGCTTAAAAAATACCCACCAGGGCTGCCATCTTTGTCCTTGTAAATAAATAAGTGTAACCTTAGTATGACAGACACTACACATAGCCTCCAGTGGCGCGACTCGGACACGCAGGAGAATGCTGCAAATATCATAGTATGAAGTCTTGTGTCAATCCCGAACTGGCTTTAGTTTCCAGAAATAAATGAAACCACCTTCGTATATCTCCGAAAGAAAACATCACCCCCTTTATAGGTCGAAGAGCTTGTCTTAAAAGGTGAAGTTTCTTGGTATTTTTTTTTTTGGGGGGGGGGGGAGGCGGGAAGGGAAGGGAAGAGACGACAGAGGGCGCGTTTCGGGAAGGCTCCGCGTGATTTTGCAGAAACTACAACCGTTGGCGTATTTTTATCACGGTTTCAGTGCATAAATATTTTACAACCTCTCTTTTCCAAATAAAATCCCGTTGCAGCATTACCTAAATTGCGATGCAGGCACTCAAGGAATCGAATAAATAAAGCGCCATAAGTTCACTCACGCCACTTCCGTCTAGAGCTCATTACAGGAGTGGAGGCAGTGGGCAGTAATTTCCTCATGTCTAGCCGCGTTTTCTTTTGCGGCGTTCTAACAATCGGTTTCAAGGATACATGCAAGACGCGCCTTTGGATGCCGGATATGCTGTGCTGTGCGCTGAAAGTAAGATTGTAAGCATAGTCTCAAACTCATCTTCACAATGTTCATCTTGTACACTGCTTATGTAATTCAGCTTAGTAAACATGGAACACTCTTGGGATTTTTGTCTGTGTAAAGTTTTAACAAGAGATAAAAATAAAATAAACTACCTATCGCAGTTGGCTAAAATAGGTAAGAACTATCAACCATATCATCCTCGAACAAGGAACATTGGTTGGTTCCTTCATAAAGAATAAATTATGGAATGCAAAAGCTATCGATCATAATTCCAAGACTGCTAAATAGCCTACCTTATAATGATGCGAAGCATGAACTTATCAGAAACGTTAACGTGTTATACACTTTATTTTTAATATTGTAGCAGCTCAGTGAAAGACGTAGCTGCTTTATTGCTGCGTAAAATTATTATATTATTACTGTATTCACAGAATCGTGTCAAGTCTGTCAACATCAAATTGCTTTTTTTTCCTTCTTCTGGCAGTTATGTTCCCAAATTGTTTTGTTCTGTATGTTTCACGTAAAGCGCTTGTCCTATGTCTGCCCTTGCCCTTACTTAATGGTAGGTGCGGCCTTGTCAAACTGCCCATAAGGCAGCATTTTTTTTCACGCCCCGTGATGTGCTCAGTGCACGGAATAATTGGAATGAAAGATGCCGCGTCTGCGTAGACATGACGTCAGCACACATCACCACTGTTAGCACGTGACCACAGCCCAAGCGACAGTCGCGAATTCAGTACTGAATTGAAATGAAATGAAAGCGAAACGAAGACTTCTCCGAAGTCACTTCACAAACAGTATATAGCACTACTCCGGCGGAAGTGACGTCATGTCCTGTCATTGCTTCCTGGGCGTCGTCTGCACGGATGTGTTTGTGGGACATCGCTTGGTAATAAACATCGGCGTATGCTCGGCACGAACTGCCGCTACTGCGCCCGATTCACACAGAAAGGCTGCTATGATGTTCTAGATAATCTGCAGGTTCCCTTTTAGCACATAAATTCCTGTCATATACAACTGACGCGTAACATAAATCTCGGAATTAATTGTCCTTTCAACTACGTCTGCTCATTCGACCACTGAAAAGCACTCCACAGCAGAGCGCACTCCCCATGCAAACAAGGCGGCACACATCGTGGCACGCTAAGGAGGCCGAGAAAACCGCCAAGTGAAAGGCGCAGCAGCAGGAAGACAGAGATTTCGGAGGTGTCGGCTTCCTGTGCCACGCCTCCGCTAGACTCACCACTAATCCAGTCCACCACAGCTGTACTTACCCACCTGTCTGAGGAAAAAGTCCTGGCCCGTATCGGCCGTCAAACTCATGAGTAATCGGCCGAGAATCAAATGTGTTTATTAACCGCGCTATAATTTCGCTAGTATGAAACCGCTTTCCAATCGAGTGCAGTCAATCACTCAAGACCGCGTGCAGTCGGGCGCTATTTAGCGCTTTCATTATGTTTCAGCCGCCAGCTTCGGAGCCGCACTTCTTTACGCAGTCTGCGAGTGAGTTCACCGTAAGTGTTGCTTGAAGAAGCGCAGCTGTGATGTTTTCACGCGTGTAGAAGTTGACAGTCGTCGTCCTGTCCTTAAGCAGGAATCCGTTGTCCGAGAAGTGGCCGCTGATGCTGTGCGCACTCAGCCACACAAAAAGGGCGATGTTGGCCGCCTTGATTTCCACTGTGAAAGCTTTGACACCGTGCTGCGACGGCGAGAGATAGGGGCCGGCGACAAGCACCACCTGAGGAAGAAAAGGGAAAAGGGAATCATTGCATTCGCATCTAATCTACACTGAAAAATTTCTATTTTATTTTTTTTCTTCTATACCCAGTACATCGTGCACGTAGTAAAAGAGTAAGCGAAAGGGGGATACAAATTAAGAAATGTGTTTGTATAACTCATCAGGTTTGACTGGGCCGGTGGCATCAATTAGTACTGTTGTAACGGTTAGCTGGTACATGAGACTTATAAAAGACGGCCCGACAGATGCATCGTGTGCATCCTTTGTATTCTTCTGTCGCGCTGTCTACATTTGTAAACCGGTGCCACTTTGTCCATTTTATAGGGGTACAAGTCCCCTGAAATACATAAGGTTTGTGAAGTCGAGAGTTCAACGAAAACTCCTCATGTCGGAAAAATCAAATTAAAACCTGGAGAAGGAGAAGCTAGCCATGCTTAAGAGGAAACCAAAATGAACAGGGTGATCACACTTATGAAAAGCCGCGTTGCGGTCGACGAAGAACGCAAAAGGCGCCCGTGTGCCATGCCATGCAAGTGGACGTTAAGTATCACCAGGTAGTAGGATTTATCCCGAGCCCTCCACTACCGCCCCTCTTTCTTTCTCTTCCTCCTTTCAATCTCTCCTTTGTCTTGTTTTGAGAATTCCTGCTGTGTTTCCATTGTGCCATCCCAGCCCCTGGCTTGCTGACGCTTCTGCATCATGGCTTCTCGCCTACGCGCGACGTCATGTTCACGAATTGGCGCTTTTCCTTTTCCCGCCTCATGTGTTGCATAGCTGCAGGCGCGTATCGCCTGCCACACCAACACTCCGGGACTGTCCACTATGTCAACGCGCATTCTACTCGGTCGTTATAACCAAGAGAAGTTGGTGAGCGGTGCCAAGAATTCCAAAAGCCTCCACCTGGCTGTATTCTTGACGGCAAAAACCCATAAAGATGACATTCCCTTCCGCACCATCGTTCCCGAGAGAAACACCTGACAGCGCGTAGTCGCCTTGTACTTATGTACAACCGGCGGCAAAATAAGTCGGGGCATGCGACAGGCGGCCAGAATCAGATAAAACTGCATCGTCGCGCCGTCTGACGTTGCACTTCTGGTGTCGACACATCGCAGTGTGCGTGCGCGTCCTTTCATGCTCGCTGCCGTACCTCTTTTGTCGGTTGCAGTGGACTAGCTGGTAGCATGCAGCGTTTCGCGGTACGGGTCACTTCCTTTATTCAATACGTCACGCTTGCACTTCGGCGGGCGCATGGAAAGGGTGAAGCGTTCGCTGTTCGCTTTGTCTTAATGAGAGAGTGAACGCATAGCATCGAGACAAAAAAAACCTAAAACATAAAAAAGGCTCTCGAGAAGGGCACCGCACCAGCATGAAAATCCATCTACGTAGTGAACAAGCTGGTTTTCACTGCTTCATATATTCGTAATTTATTCGAACTTCTCATTCGCCAGTGATACCCCTTCAAGGTATAAAAGCGTGTAACGCCGAACAAAGATGCGTCGTCTACCGAAATGGCAGCATGTGTTCCGATCGAAGACCGAAGATTAATCGCCAGACTTTTGTGGAGGGTGTACCGCAGCGTGAGATATGCCGAAGAACTGGTAGGTCGAAAACGTCGGTCAGCAGAATCATCCGCGCCTTTCGAGAAGAGGGAACACTTGCGGACGCGAAGCGGTCTGGCCAGCCAAGAGTCACGAAAAATGAGGAAGACATATTGATTGTTGCCGCAGCGGTCTTGGACCCTTTCCTGAACGCTAAAGAAATCCGTGACAAGCTGTAAATGAATATTTCTGCTGCTACAGTACGCTGGCGTTTGAAAGAAACTGGGATTTTGAATTGTGCCGGTGCAAAAAAGCCTTTCCTGACGGAACGACAGCGCCAGTAACGCCTGAACTTCGAACAGGACCATCGACACTGGACCACAGAAGAATGACAAAATGTTATTTTTTCGGATGAGTCCACATTTTACACTCGGTGGGATCAACACAGACGGGTGAGGCGGCCCTTGAATTCCAGGTAACTACTCCCTTCACATTTCGGTAACATTGGCAAATTTTCTATTTTGCATAAGCCGAAAGCTTTGTATATCTGATATTTGAGGACTTGTCAAAATATTCGCGCTAATATATTTATCTGAATACCTTAATTAAGAACTGAGCCCACTACAAGTCAGAGAAATGTGCATCAATAACTTCTTATTAGCACCTGCTTGAATAAACATAACTAAAGCCTTTTGCACGATGCAATGGTTTATAAGCAAAAAACATGCATTGAAGATAAATAACCGTTCGCACAAGGAGTTTTTTTTGTATCTTTACTTGTCTATTGTGTTTCGTTTACAATTGCAGATGCCACCCTGACTATACACAGAGCGTTCTTTCAAGTGGCTGGTGTGCACTCTCCGTTTGGGGTGCCATCAGCAAAGGTTAGCTAGGGCCTCTTGTCCGCATTGATGGGAAGTTCACGGCGTCCTGTTACTTCTCTCTCCTACAGGAGAGCATGCTTCTTTATGTGTTGAATGGGTTCTTTTCTGACGGGTGCTTCTTCCAGCAGGACAAAATCCCCTTGTACATGGCTCGTCAGGTGACAGCCCTTCTCGTTGGCGGGCGCACTTTGCTGTGGCCTCCGAAAGGGGCGGACGCAAATCTCATCGAAAATGTGTGGGCGCGCATGCAGTCGTGCCTGTCCAGACGAAACTTCCCAATAGCAACAGCGGACGCGCTGCGGAACGCCATTCGCGAAGAGTGGGAAGTTCTTAGAGCTGACCGCGAATATGTCGTCTCATTGTACGATTCGATGCCAAGGCGGATGGCGGAAATCATTTCAGCGGGCGGTAACTCCACCCGCTACTAGGTCTATATAATGACCAGGAGACACAAAGGACACATTTTGCGGCGGCGCTGATTTTTTTTGCTGGCCTTCTGCCATAATTTTATTTTGTTCTTTCATGTCCAACTTATGGCCATGCCGACACCTCCTGGCGTTTTTTACTCGTCTACTTGCTTATATTATTCCATATGCAAAGTGACCTGCCTAACTCTCTTCATCTGATGGCAACAAATGAGACCATTTTTCGGCTCGCTCTTCATTTTTGGTACGCTCGTTCGTATTTCGGCATACCACAGCCTGTTTAAAACCAAAAAACGCAGTGGTTGAACGCACTTACACCGGTAACTCGTCGGAAAGCATGGTTCACTCGGTGCATTTATGTTGGTAAACTTTCGAGTGGCCCAGGCCAGACTTGGGTGTGACCATCAAACTGGGCTCGGTTAATCACAGCTAGATATCCATTTGGCCGACGCCAATATTCAGGTGACAAGGACCAAATTTTCGCGGTGGCCCGTGCCTACTTTGGTGGTGACCATCGAACTGGGCGCAGTGTTGCCCTCTTCTAAAGTTGGATCACGTCACACCTATGTTATAGCGGTATTATGACGCTATGTTAGCTATATGACGCAGTTGCTGTAGCCTGGGCACACACAAAGATCGCAACATCTTCCTCGGGGTTGAAGCCCATCGGAAAATAAATGCTTTCGCACAAAATGCGAAGAGAGGAAGTAATCCTGCATGAGGCACCGTTTTGACAGCGATACAGGTTAAGATATGTTATCTGGCCAAAGCGAGCAGCACACGCTTCTGCTACGCCGTGCGCACGCTGAACTGTGAACGTCATGCTGTGAATACAAAAAGCGACGCCTAACGCCAAAAGGTGGATGTAATCAGATAGTCCCCTGCATGCGAGAAAAAAAGACAGGGCTCGACCATGAAAGCAGGCCCAAGCCAACTGTGATGTCTCGACACCAGAAGTGCAACATCAGACGGCGCGGCGATGCAGTTTTATGCGATTTCGGCCACCTGTCGCGTGGCCCTACGTATTTTGCCGCCGGTTGTATGTTCGTACCTGCTGAACACCTGACGTCCCTGGCGGTGCACGAGCCGTTCGCCATTCCTAACTCTGAGTCAGTTGTTGATCTTCTGAGGACCAAAAACCTTGGCCATTGTTCAATGCTTAGCATAGATATTGAGGACTGGTACTAGTAGCTTACACGCCACACGATGACCTTCTGAAGAGCGTTCTGGAATATATCTCGAAGGACAATGACGAAGTTTTGTTTATGTCTAGGTGTGGTGTCTCGGTTCTGCCATTTCTAGAAATTTCGTTGTTACACTTTGCCACAACAGTCATAGGTTGGAACCGAATTTTTTTTCAATTTTCCGGTGTTTGTTTAGCCTCCTGCATCACCCTCGTACTCAGCAAAATATTCTTGTCAAATATGAATAGATGTATAAAACTCAAGCCTGGAGGACTAGACTTGAAAATATTGTAACGTGACAGCAAGCTGGTGAAGACAGGACTACATGACAGATGGCGATGGAATGATTTAGTTGCGGCGGGCCAAGCGCGAGCGCTCCGTGCCGCACCACTGCACACTTTGTCATCGTCTTGTCCGTGACCATATGTAGGACGGCTACCTTGTCGGTTCTTTTGTTTCTAACCTGTACACTAATACATTGGACGTCATGAATGTCTTAAGTTCCTAATCGCCTCCTATAGGTGCTGCTTCGTAGCTTGTGCTTCGGTGCCCCTGTCTGCGCAGCTGCGTCAGTGGTCGTTGTGGCCAATCTTTCCAACGCATATGCACTCCTTGTCCCTCCCCCTCCTTAATATATTTCACTCTTTTTCAAGTATTCGCCACCTCTTCTCCTTCCATTGGCCTTACTATAGTCGTACCGGACGAAATTCTGTCGGCGAAAGTCGTTGAGGTCGGTAGTACCAAAAAAAAAAAATGGCGTCGCAACAACCGTCCTCTAGCCACCGAAGCGGAGGGCGCGACAACGGCATGCACAGGATGTCAGGAGCAGTCGCCTTCCCTCTTCCTCAAGGGCGCGCATTTGCTCGAACGCCATAACTGGCATACCTCCTTGTGGCGCCAATTTTCCATACATACGTATCAAAATTGTGACACAACCATTCGTCGTACAGGGTCTCGGGTGAAGTCATACGATGTATCGTTGCGAATAGCATAGAGCTGCTGGTCAGGTTCGAGCCTAGCTTGCGACAGACAATCCGACCGACTGCATATTAACGCACGATGAAATATTCATGCTATCCCCTCCACAGCAAGTAAGCAGTCTTAAGTGCCCTCCGTGTATTTTCCCTCTCCCGCACACGCGCTCCGCCAGAACAGCTGTGCTCCTGTCCTGAGCGCATAGACGCGTGAAGGCGACGACAGCTGACTCTCGACACGAAGAACACAATAGAGAGATGTAATAAAAGCTACTGCTGTAAAAACAAAACATTGAAATTCCTGTACAGACGGCTTGTTAATACAAACAGTTGGAGGCGTTTAAATGCGATTAATAGAGAATGAGCGGAGCGTGAGGAGACGGGGCGTAGGTTTACATCAATGATATTTAGGCTGTGACTAGTCGTTTGACAACAATGATTTTTCGTGGAGTGAAGCAAAACACACAGGGACACCTAATTCGAGTAAATGCTGGCAGTTAGATAGCATTCGCAGCTATTGATTCCTTTGCAGAAGTGGCTGGTGGGTGTTTTGATATCAAGGTTGCGCTTCAAGAGCAACACTGTTGCCGTACACAACATGCCACGCTTTTAAGGCGGAGGCTTCACACAAACAAACCTGCTCTGGTGACGTCACTGCAGGCTGGTCTCGTCACGTTCCTCCAGCAAGTGGGATTTCTCCCTTCTGTTGATGTCATTGCTGACGTCACTGCCCGTCAGCCTATCAAGATTTTTCTGAACAACGGCACCGTGTTTCCGCTTCGCTTAGGATTGTGCGCTATCTTATAATAATTCCCTTTCCTTGGCCAGCAAAAGGGTCTTTCTCGTGGTTATGTCCGGCCTCAAGATACGCAATGATCAGGAATAGCAGAAAAGGCTGCTTTTTGTTTCTTGGCACAGTTAAAGTGCTCCATTAGGCTGATTTAGAAGTTCAGAGTCTCGCCAAAGAAATGTAGTAGCAACTGGTGTACTGGATGCTGTAAACGACGAACAGATATTTTTCTATCGTTGAGATCTCCACATGTTCATGCATTTATGTTTGGAATATACTTGTTTCCTTTGGCAAGGCCGCGTTTACATGCAAGTAAAAGTGAACCAGATGAGTGCTGCTGCTATATCCTGTCCCGGATCTAACCATGAGCATAAACATCCACCTGCATTTGCACCCACCCACTCGACCCCCTGACCCACATCCTTTTCCAATGAGTGACGGATCCTCCCCCGCGGCGCCTCGAGCACCTGAACAGCTGGGAGGAAAGGGAGACCTTGTTGGGCTCCAGGAACCGGGACATGCAGGAGATCGCGACGGACCGGGCTTCCAAAGTCACGAACCATCAAGGACTCATAAAGGTCTAAGTGCAGTGAGGCCGAGAAAGGACCCAAGGGCCTACGTGCCCTAAACGCCCTTCGATGCACTAAAGCTTCCCCTCTTCCTCTGTTTTCGTGACCACAAGGGGGGAGCTAAAGAAGAAAATTGGCGGTCGCTTAGCTTTGGTTAAACCTGGAGCGACGCGATAGCTACAGATGGCCGAGTGGAACTTGGTCACGTGACGAACCACGTGATCAGCCACGGCGCCGGCCGCTGCTCCGCACCACGTGACAGCGTGGCGGCACCGCCACAGGATGGCGGCAACGCCAAGCTGAAGGCTCGAAAGGCTACCGTAATGCAGCTATCGCTACAAAAAGAGAAAGAGGTCCAGTAATGTTCCCTTGATTTCAGTAGTCTTCTTTTTTGGGACGATCGCGGATAAGAACGGCTTCCAAAAGGAGTTTCACAAGACGCTGCAGGTGTTGTTAAAGAAGAGATATATTTTCTTGTGAGGTGCGGTATGTCGCAGCGTCCCGGTAGTGGTCGCGCACGGTACACTTAAGGCTGGCAAGCCGTTATTAAGGGGCCGCCGCGCACGACTGCTCGGAATTATGCGGAGCCCTCGGGTGACCGCGGGAGCTATAAATTTGCGACCGCGCACACTCACTGCTCCGTTCAAACTCAAAAGCACTCACCGCCGAACCTCTGTTCTTCCCGCATGCTGCCCGCCCACGCTTTGTTTATCTCAGCAGCTGCATGGCATACGCGGCCGCTGCCCGCGACTCTCGCCTGGCCCCACGGGTGCGTCGCCCGCACTCGGGCAGATGTTTGCGTCTGCGGAGGCCAAACAACGCAATTCTAGGATAGCAGCAGGGCGTGGGAAACGAGGGGGTGACCGGGTCCCAGGACGCCACTGGTTCCTTGTGCCACATTGCCAACATCACTACAGGTCACGTAGTGAAGGTCTCGGCATAATTTCCGCCACATGACGATCTTTAAGGTGGGCTGACATCACACAGAACATGGGCGCCTTTTGCGTTTCGCCTCCATCGAAACGCTGCCGCCGCGGTTAGGCTTTTCTTGGCGCTTTTTTATGTAATGCACCGCGTGCGGCGAGCCGTCGCCAGACGCCGAAGAGAGGATTTACTTCACAGAACGCTGGGACTGTGCCCTCGGCCGGGCTTCGCCTCTCTTAATCGAATAAAGTGCCTACCACCACCGGCACCGCCACCTCCACTCCGTCGACCACCTCGTCGAAGAACAAATTAGAGCCGGGTACTTGATTTACTGATGGATGTCGCCTCAGGGCCTCTGTCACAGGCACGGCCATTGCGTGTTAATGACGGAAATTGACGCGGCGCTGTTGCCTCGCTCAAGAAGTGCCGCCAGGAGTGTGCGTGCAGCTATCGGGCTACGGACCACGGACCACGGACTTCGAATACGCTGTTGCTGACGAATCCCCACTCAGGTGGCGGCGGAGCAGGCAGGCGCCAATGAGTGAAGGAAAGTTTCGTTAAATTTCGTTTAGGTTCGGCTTCATGTTGTCCTGCGTCCTGGCACCAACGTGATCCGCGGCGCGCCGACAATGGGAGCTAAAAGCATGTCATGCTTATTTTCTCTAGGCACGTGGACGACCCCTCATTCAAGATTATTAAGAAATGCTTTGGTTCCTTTCGGTTGCATTTGATTTATATTGAGCAAAGCGACGAGCTTCACCGCCGTATAGGAAGCGAATATGTTGCCTTTTGTGGAAGTTGTAGTCAAACACGATTGCCAGAATATTTCGTTCAGTGATGTTGGGACGCTCATTCGCAGTGGAAAAAATTTGAATTTCATATGCGCTGACCCGGTCTCGCACAAGAAGTCAGTTGCCACAAACTAGATCCTGCGAGCCTAACACAGTTGCAGAAGACCAACTATTTAGAAAAGAATCCTCGCGCCAAGAGTCAGCCCCCCCCCCCCCCCCCCCCCGCGTTTGTAACAACTGTAGAGCGATCGACAGTACCAGTAAAACGTAAAGAAAGTAAAACATACTGCTGTACCAAACGCCCCAATGATAAGCGAGGTGTTGGACCGCATTCTACACAGGCTCAAAGAACAGTCGGCAAGTTCCCATAGGAGAACTTTGACACTACGCACTGAACGTAAAAGAGCTGGCCAGAGAAATATATCCTGCCTTTGTATTGTAGCGCCACCTTGCAGCGGCCGCAGCGGCACGCGCGAACAGAAAGAAGAACCTTAAGCGCCAGCCGAGTAGAACGCTCGGGACCTTGGCCAGGGCCAGACGCTGCCGCCGCCGCCGCTCCGCAGCTATCCCTTCTCCGGCAGCCCTCAATAAATGTGCCTGCGGTCGCCTTCCTGGGCGACCTCCACATTACGCAGCAGACCATGTTCCAGTTGCGGCTACCTTACCACTGGCTAGATCAGTAAGAAGAGCTTCGAATGGGCCTATTTGGTTTGTAATCTTCGACATTGTTATTGCGCTACTCAAGGTTTACATGGACAAGAACGACACATACCCCTGTCTGTATGTGTCGTTCTTGTCTGTGTAAATCTTGAGTAGCGCAATAACAATGTCGTAGATCAGTAAGTTTGAGAGGCTAGTAAACGACCACTGTCACGATCTAAAGAAGCGACCTATGTTATAAATGTGCACAGCGCCTCAATATGCCACGTCAATGACACGGGGAAGGCACACGGGAGCAAACCACACAAAGGAACTTATTACCTCGGTTACATCTGGAGTCTAATCCCTCGAACAAATAATAAACCCCTAAACCACTGCAATGGGGATCTAGCCCTCTTTATGCTCGGTGTCAGTGCCCTCTATTCAAAGGCATTGAAACGCTTATCCCTGTTATTCTTTATTTCATTATGTAAAAGGGTACACTACACGACTTTAACTGTATTGTTTCTGTTTGCTTGGTACTTCACGGTCGATGCTCGCTTTATAAGATTTAAATATTAGGTTTTTATAGCATTATAAAACTCACAGTCTTTTATTAAAGCATGCTCACCTGACGTTTATGTTAAGCGGCTAACCTATGCAAACGTTAAATGAATTGTGAAACACGGGAGAAGTCTTTTCTGAAAATAAAAAAAAAACAAAACAAAAATGGCAGGTCATGCTCTACAAGTGTAACGTATTAATGCTCTGGCAAGCATTTGACCACCCTAACGACTGCTTGGCTAATTTTCAAACCACTGCAAACACCCTTTTGTTGGCCGTTGCAGACACCTTTATTCAATCTTCTCCTAAACCACTGCCGCCACTGCCACCAAAGACTTGTTCACACGCCATCGTTGTTTTTCTTTAATTGGTTTTCTTCAGAACAGTACATGCTAAGACATGGTTTTAGACAAGCCAAGGCATTGCCCATTTTTCTTGGTCCATGTTTGGCACGAGGCCCATGCGAATGGGCGATGCGTGGAGCTTTTATATGCCAGCGCGAGGTAGCTTTCAATGACGTCAACGGAGGCGGAGTTTGCATGCGTCATCCACCTTCTGTTCTATCACACGACCTATGATGACGTCATGGAAAGTTCCGCCGCGAGTGCTCCGGCATTGCCGCACAAACTATGTCCACCTCTATCCATCAAGTAACGCGGCACTCGAAATGCCAGCGGACTGAAAATAAAACGAAGGAACTTGTTTTCTCAGCTCAGTGCTGGTTAGAGTTGCAGCTGCTAGGCCACCTTTCAGGTGTGTGAATTGCGTTACCCACTATGCGTTGTAGCCAAAGCTCTCTACAAATTTGTGTGTATGAAGTCGTCGTAGCGCACGTAACCACCTCGTGTTGAAAGGCATTGCGAAGACATGACTGGTGGTCATGGCTTACCGTGAAAGTGAGAGTGGAGCGCCTGGAATGTATTGGTCGCCAAACTTTACTTGCCATAGCTTGGTAATAGCCACACAGAGTGTTGGCAAAATAGATCCAGTTTAAGGCGGCGTCTATGTTCTTCTTGAAATTGACTTTGTGCTGCGCCCACTCGCAATCTGAATGCTTTAAAGGCAGAAGCGCATTAATATTTCTAATGTGGCAAAAAAAACAGTGTATTTAATTGTCTTTAATTTATTCCTGAAAGTTGCAAGCTAGGATATGATTTTGCGCAATGTGAGGGCAACTTGTTTGTGATATATTCTCGTGCAAAGATATAAAAGAAAGAAACTATCTGTGGGGCTATCTATAATTGGGGTCAAAAGCAACATCGCGAGACGCTGCTTGCTTTCCTGCACGGTGTCAGAATAACATATTCTTGCACTGTATTCTTGCACCGTGCTTTCCTGCCATGGAATAGTTTCCTCCCACGACTGTGGAAAACTAACATGGCTAGATACCGCATCCATCTAGTTTTACAGGTATGAGCGAATTGACTATAGGTGACGAATTTTACACATTGTCCCCTCACCGGGAACATATGTTGCCTTCTTGAGAAAACTCGCTGTGTCACGGTACCGAAAAAAAAAGAAAAGAGCCATATAAGAAAGAAAAGAAAATGGAAAGAAACGTTTTGACTTTCTAAGTTTCTGAAGTACGTAAACAATATTTACTGCGTTCTGCTGTCCATGCTGTAACCGTTTCGTGCAGACAGATGGAGACACAATTTCCTTATCAATTTTCTGTGCTGTTTTGTATCAGTTGCTGTCACGATTGCCAGAGCGCCTTCAGTGCGAATCAGACGTAGTCCAGCGTTGCCTTTCATCTAGAACAGTTCACCCATACACGTAAAACTAGATGGATGCGGTATCTAGCCACGTTAATTGTCCAGAGCCGTAGAAGAAAATTATTCCATGGCAGGAAAGAAAGCAGGGTCTCGCGATTTTTCCTTTGGCCTCAGTAATCAATAGCCACACAATCAGTTTTTTTCTTTGATATTTTTGCACGAGAATATATCACAGATAAATAGCCCTCAAGATGAGCGAAATTACATCCTAAGTTGCAACATTTACGAATAAATAAAAGACAATCAAATTTACTATTTATTTTTCTCAAATTAGAAATTTTATGCGTTTCTCTCTTAACTTTCTCACTTTCTTTCCCTTAATGTTATGGTATTACCACATGCTTGCAGGTTTTCTTTTCTCGCGCAAGTTTTTAGCCATTAAGGTTTGCACGCCTTCTGACCGTGTCCTGTATAAAACAATGTCACTTGCATTCGGTATCAACGTTACTTTGTACGAGCATCATTTTACGTCATCGTGCAATAAAACCTATTTAGATTCCAAGTTTAACCAAGAAGGGGTTTAAATGTGGCTTGCGTACACGGATCGATGGCTTTGGCAGGCAGATGTCTCCGAAGTTGGCTGGAAGCAGAAAAGTGTCCGGTGCCACTGGAAACCCACCCGTGGGATCGATTAGCGTGAACCACAGAAAGCACGCCGATTTGTTGCAGGTTGGCTGCTTCCATAATAAATCCATTCTTGTGCGATATACCTCCAGCGAGGCAGCTTGGGGCTGCGTGAGAGATGCAAAGTCATCCTCGTACACACTCCGGATCATAAGCGAGTTGCAATTAACATCTCGTAAACTAGAGCCATACCTCACAATGCCGCGTCCATGCCAGTTATCAAAGGTGAGAACTTCTCCAACGGGACGAGCTAAATTGCGCATGCGTGTCTCGGGTGCAAATTTTGAAGCGAGAGTTGTTTCTGAGAAATTTCGACAGTGATTTGCTTCGCCCCATAAGGTTTAGTCCCATGACGTGTCACGTGACGTCTTGCGTGACGCCACCTTTGCTAAGACATTATTTCCGCATGCCCAGAGCACGCAGTAACGCGACGCAATGGTCTTTGCGTGGCAGAAAACGAAACAGTGCTCCCCGAGTTCTGCGTCCTGTCAAGCGACGGCAAGCACTGGTAATTTTTCTTTTTAAGATGATTTTCAAGGATCAGTTCTCGTGCCGCTCTTATTAGTAATCTGCGACATTTTTCTGGTACTATAGCGTATTCCTTGAGACTATCCGCTGATGGTTGTGTTTAAGCAGAACTGTTAGTAATCCTGCTCACTGTGATGATTTGCAGGATATACCTTGACAGGATTCTCGGCTGGTGTGGCAACTGGGGTATGAATATTATTCCCCGCAAAAATTTTTGGCATTTCTTCAACTAAGAAAAAGTCGCCCCAAACTTTTGATTATAGCATTGGTCATTTATTGTCAATCACTGAATACCAATATATTGGGCTCTGTATATCCAGTAAACTGTCTTCGCACAAGCACATTTACTGCATAGCTGCAAAAGCATGTTGGGTTATTGGCTTTCTGCGCTAAACTCCCAAGCGTTTTCCTTCAAAAACAAAATATTTGCTACATACTAGGAATGTAAGGCCTATACTGAAGTACGCGTGTGTAGATGGAACCTTAGATGTAAAAATTTAATAAAATAGGTAAGCTCAAAATTTATCTTTCCGGTTGAAGTGAATGATTCCATCAGGAATTTCAATGTATCATCAGCGAATAATTCGTTAGGATCGGAGACACTACATAAATGCAGGTACGTACGTGCTTGGCTGAAGGCATAAAATTTTTCATTGCAAAACCAGTTTTGATCTTAACCAAGATTTGTATTCGCCAGACTGCATTTAAGCAAGCAGAGATCACACTTTCAATATAAAAAAATATAGTGAACACATCTATAAAACTGTCATATTTCCTGAAAGCAATGAATAAGTGGAATTTACAGCGGCAGCGACGGTGCACGGACATGATCTAACCAGCTCCCCTGCAATTTTACAGGTAATGGCTCGTGCTCTTCATGTTACCAGACGGAAGATTTCAAGACCATACCGCTGCTTTCTCGAGGATCAGGCCTCGACCGTCGACGCGGTGCGGCTGACAATTTTTCAAGTTGACTTCATCGTGACTGGATCGCCGAGCCCGCCATCTACACAAGTTTACTGCAATAAGGGGCTTGTTCTCGGTTCATCTGGGGGCGGTGTTTCATCGGAACATTTTGGTCATTCTGGCAGTGACAGCGACGGTGCACGGATATGATCTAACCAGCTTCCCTGCAATCTTACAGGTTGTGGCTCGTGCTCTTCATGTTACCTGACGGAAGATTTCAGGACCATACCGCTGCTTTCTCGAGGATCAGGCCTCGACCGTCGACGCGGTGCGGCTGACAATTTTTCAAGTTGACTTCATCGTGACTGGATCGCCGAGCCCGCCATCTACACAAGTTTACTGCAATAAGGGGCTTGTTCTCGGTTCATCTGGGGGCGGTGTTTCATCGGAACATTTTGGTCATTCTGGCAGTGGCAGCGACGGTGCACGGATATGATCTAACCAGCTTCCCTGCAATCTTGCAGGTTGTGGCTCGTGCTCTTCATGTTATCTGACGGAAGATTTCAGGACCATACCGCTGCTTTCTCGAGGATCAGGCCTCGACCGTCGACGCGGTGCGGCTGACAATTTTTCAAGTTGACTTCATCGTGACTGGATCGCCGAGCCCGCCATCTACACAAGTTTACTGCAATAAGGGGCTTGTTCTCGGTTCATCTGGGGGCGGTGTTTCATCGGAACATTTTGGTCATTCTGGCAGTGACAGCGACGGTGCACGGATATGATCTAACCAGCTTCCCTGCAATCTTACAGGTTGTGGCTCGTGCTCTTCATGTTACCTGACGGAAGATTTCAGGACCATACCGCTGCTTTCTCGAGGATCAGGCCTCGACCGTCGACGCGGTGCGGCTGACAATTTTTCAAGTTGGCTTCATCGTGACTGGATCGCCGAGCCCGCCATCTACACAAGTTTACTGCAATAAGGGGCTTGTTCTCGGTTCATCTGGGGGCGGTGTTTCATCGGAACATTTTGGTCATTCTGGCAGTGACAGCGACGGTGCACGGATATAATCTAACCAGCTTCCCTGCAATCTTACAGGTTTTGGCTCGTGCTCTTCATGTTACCTGACGGAAGATTTCACGACCATACCGCTGCTTTCTCGAGGATCAGGCCTCGACCGTCGACGCGGTGCGGCTGACAATTTTTCAAGTTGACTTCATCGTGACTGGATCGCCGAGCCCGCCATCTACACAAGTTTACTGCAATAAGGGGCTTGTTCTCGGTTCATCTGGGGGCGGTGTTTCATCGGAACATTTTGGTCATTCTGGCAGTGACAGCGACGGTGCACGGATATGATCTAACCAGCTTCCCTGCAATCTTACAGGTTTTGGCTCGTGCTCTTCATGTTACCTGACGGAAGATTTCAGGACCATACCGCTGCTTTCTCGAGGATCAGGCCTCGACCGTCGACGCGGCGCGGCTGACAATTTTTCAAGTTGACTTCATCGTGACTGGATCGCCGAGCCCGCCATCTACACAAGTTTACTGCAATAAGGGGCTTGTTCTCGGTTCATCTGGGGGCGGTGTTTCATCGGAACATTTTGGTCATTCTGGCAGTGACAGCGACGGTGCACGGATATGATCTAACCAGCTTCCCTGCAATCTTACAGGTTGTGGCTCGTGCTCTTCATGTTACCTGACGGAAGATTTCAGGACCATACCGCTGCTTTCTCGAGGATCAGGCCTCGACCGTCGACGCGGTGCGGCTGACAATTTTTCAAGTTGACTTCATCGTGACTGGATCGCCGAGCCCGCCATCTACACAAGTTTACTGCAATAAGGGGCTTGTTCTCGGTTCATCTGGGGGCGGTGTTTCATCGGAACATTTTGGTCATTCTGGCAGTGACAGCGACGGTGCACGGATATGATCTAACCAGCTTCCCGGCAATCTTACAGGTTGTGGCTCGTGCTCTTCATGTTACCTGACGAAAGATTTCAGGACCATACCGCTGCTTTCTCGATGATCAGGCCTCGACCGTCGACGCGGTGCGACTGACAAAGTTGACTTCATCGTGACTGCATCGCCGATCCCGCCATCTACAAAGCCTAGAGCAATAAGGGGCCTGTTATCGCTTCATCTGGGGGCGGTGTTTCATCGGAACATTTTGGTCATTCTGGCAGCGACAGCGACGGTGCACGGACTTGATCTAACCAGCTCCGCTGCAATTTTACAGGTTGGCTGAAATTTTCTTACGTAAAGCGTCTTTGACGCAATGATAATAATTTCGTCGCTGTCGCTGCCAGAAGTCCCTGTTTATGTTTCGTGGGTATTTTGTTGTGCGCTGTCTGAGATGTTATCTTTCCCTAAGCATCCATGTTTGATTCGGGCTATGCAGTAATAAAGGATGCTAAAAGGCTCTGGTGGCTAGGTGAACATTGAACTGCTAAAATCGTGTTTTCACTCAACATGTCCACGGACTGCCTTGTGTGTTTGAAGGCGTTTGCACCCTACTGTCTATTTCGTTTATGCACTGAATGTGGCAACCGATTTCACACAGGGAAATCCTCAGGTGTTGCAAAGAATAGTCTTAAAAGCATGCCGAAGGGCAAGCTGCAGGCCTGATCTTGTCCCACCTGTATTTCGGGAAAATCTCGGTTGACCCGTGGTCAGGTAAGAACCCAGTCTATCTCTGATCACTCATCTGAAAACCTTCAGTAACCGTCCCTGACGTATATGTCATGAAACAATTAATCTTGTTCTTCTTCGTCTTGAAAAACTAGAACAAAAGCAGGAGGAGCAAATGGCAAAGCATGAATTGACACAGAGGAGCGAAATAATTCAGGGCATACAAAATTCAGTAGAATTCCTTGCATCTAAGTATGATGATTCGCTGAACACTCTAAGTTTGCACAGGGAAGGCATAAAAGATCTCAACGAAAGATCAACTAACCTCGAGGTTCTACTTGTTGACAAAAGTGCACAAATTTCTCGGTTAGAAGAAGCTGCAGAGAGACCAGAATTGTTTTCGAGAGAAAATAACTAGGAGATTCAAGGGGTAAAAGAAAGCCAAAATGAGAATCTGATGGACACGCTTGGAGCAAGCAAACTCTGTTTAGATTCTTCCAGTCTTGATGAAATCGAGGCGGTTCATTGAACTAAAGGCAGACCAGGCACGTCTGCATCAATACTAGTGAGGTTTGCAAGGCGCACAACCAAAGAAAAATGGATGGGAAAGAAGAGCGCCCTTTTAGTAGATGAGGAGGAAAAAATCTTTTTAAACGAGAACCTGACACCGGCTATAAATATACTTCTCTGGCAGACATGCCAAGACCCATGATTCGCGATAAGAATCTGAATACTGGCCTTCTGAAGCCGCGTGATTTGGTAGCATCCATTGGCACTTGCAAAGGGAACGTTTCATGCTTACACATGAATGCTCAGTCAGCCCGAAATAAGGAAGACGCGATTATAACGTTAATTGATAGCTTTACTTTCCGTTTCGAAGCGATAATGGTGACTGAAACATGGTACCGCGACGAATGCGAAGTGTTAAATATGCCTGGATACGTGTCGTCATTTTTAAACCGCTCGAAAAAGAAAGGTGGTGGTGTTATGTTACTGGCCAAAACACTTTTGACTGCGATGTGCTTACCGACTGGACAAAGCTAACAACCGACTACGAGGTTTTGTCCATAAAAAATCTATTTGGCATTCTCTCGACCAATTATAGGTTGCCTGAAGGGGACGTAGGAACTTTTTTTTTCGTTTCTTGACAATTTTATTCCCGGCGGCGATATAAAGATATATATCTTGATCCCGTCAAGCAATCGGGATGGCCTTTTTAACTATACACCGATGTATATTCGATGTATAGTTTAAAGACAATTATACTTTGCCCTTGTTCATTCCCATCTTGTATACTGCAACCTGGTGTGGGGAACTTGCAACAAAAGCGATTCGTATAAACTGCTTTCTCTTCAGAAAAGGCTCTACGCTCATTATGTTCAAGCCCAGTTGTCGAAAATAATCTTTTAGAAACATGTCATGTTCGCAATTTTTTTCATTCCTACAATTTGAGATTGGCTGTTCACATTCTTTACAAAGTAAAGCATAATTTCAGGTCTGTCCAAAATGCTTATAATTCATGAAATGTTACGTATGGTTTAAGTGCGGTCGCCTTATCCACTGAAAGACCTAGAACAAACTATGGAAAACAAACTATAGATAACTAAATTGTGACATTGTGTAATGATTATCAGTCTCTAATAAAAATCGCCGTATAAAGTCATAGTGTATCTGGTTTTAAGGAAAACCAAAAGATTCTTTTTACTGTTTAAATTCAGCTAACTTTGTATATTTTGTCTTTTGCGTTGCTTCGTTTACTGCCGAGTGTGCATATCGTGTTTTCTGCCAATTGCTGTTTATTATCATTGCATCGTTTTTTCAGTGTTTGCTATTTCTATCGTATAACTTTTCTTGTTTGTTTTGAAAGTGTCTTTTTTTTTTTGCCATGCGGCCACTGTTCGATGTATTATTCGGGGTGTAGGCCTCGTAAGGAAGTTTGCCTCGTCTTCCTCCTTTTGCCTCACCTCGAGGGCATATTGTATTTTTTGGCCAAATACAAATACTACTACATACTAACTTATTAACAGCTCAAACATGTACAAATGTAATAACGACTTCAACCCGCACTCAGCTGAACACGTCGACGTTTATTGACGTTTTTATCACACACTCTAAAAACACATCGCTTTGTTCCGATACTTTAGCTGTACAAGTGAGTGATCACTTGCTAATTTGTTTGGTTCTCAGATGCGGTTCGCTTACGTCAAAAAACTCAGATACCCGTGTAACCGGACTGAGAGATATAAGTATTACAGTGATTGAACTATTTTGTAACTGCCTGTCTAAAATTGATTGGCATGAGGTCTTTCGTTCTAAAGATGCTGAAGAGGCATATGAACTGTTCATAGAAAAACTTAAAACGTGCTACAACAGTTGCTTTCTATATGTGACAAAAACGCGTCCGCGATTAGCACGCAAGCCTTGGGTTACACTCGAATGTCTCAAGGCTATTCGTGAAAAGAACGCTCTCTTTGAGCGCTTCCTTCAGACTAGGAATTCAGAAGACCTTAATTCTTTTAAGAAACTACGAAATAAAACGAACAAGCTTTTGCGTAGAAGACGCAGTACTTTGAAAACCTGTTAAAAATGATACAGCCAAGCGATATGACCTCATGTGCAAGCGTTTGAACTCTGCATTAAATCGCCATACAGGCTACAGTGACTGTCCAACTCAGTTGTTTGTCAATGATAAAACCTTTATCGGTGAAGAACTTGCAGAAGAATTTAATGATTGTTTTGTGTCTGTGGAGTGCAGTAAGCATGACCCCAATTGCATGAGTTATCTGAGGAACAGAATACACGAAAGTGCATTTTTGTTACCGTTGACTGTGCCTGAAATCAAAGAAGTGTTCTTGTACTTGAAAACAAGTAGGTGTGTCGATGTTGATGACTTGCAGATTCAACCGATTAAGCATGGCATTGATATTTCAGCGCCCCTGTTGGAACATGTTATCAACGTTTCTTTTTCGACAGGGCATTTTTCATGTCGCTTGCAAAAGGCAAAAGTGTCCGTCATTTTTAAAGGAGGAGGCAAAAACAATGTACAAATACAGGCCGATATCAATCCTACCTGTCTTCTCAAAGGGCATTAAAAAATTGATGCACAAAAGAATAAACAGTTTTCTCCCTAAGCACAACATATTAACGCCTCTTAAATTTGGATTTACAAAGCACCGTTCAACTGAGCCTGCATTACTAACACAAAAGGAAATCATTTTAGACTCTTTTGAGTGAGAACACTATGTGCTGGGTATTTTCGTGCACTTCTCGAAGGCCTTCGATTGAATTAAACAGACCACTCTTTTAGCTAAACTAGAGCATTACGGTTATCGAGACATATTTCTCTTGCTTTTGCAAAGTTGCTTAAGAAATCGTCAGCGGCACGTACGAGTGGATAGTTACACTTCAAATTTTACACGTCGCCCGAGTGGTGTTCCTCAAGGCAGCATTCTCGGCCCATTATTATTTAACATTTACGTAAATGACCTAGTAAACATTAGTGATCTTACTTGATTTATTGTATATGCCAATGACACGAGTCTTTTGTTTCCTGGATCTAGCTTTACAGAACTAAAATATAAAGCAAACAATGTACTTGCGCTTTTAACTAACTGGAGCGTGGTAAATTCTCTACTTATAAATATTTCAAAAGTGAAGGCAGTTTTTTTCCGCCCAAATAACAAAGCGGCGATATAACTTCAACCTTAGGCGTGCTGGATCTAACGTTGAAATGGTGTCCGTTGTCAAAAGTCCCAGAGTTCTTTTCCAAGACAACATGTCATAGGACGCTCACGTTCAAATGACTTGCTCCAAATATCTCGTAGCGACGGAATAATATCGCGCTTGCGTTTTCTTTTGCCGTAAACATAAAATTATTCCTTTATCGTTGCCTGTTTTCCTCCACACTAAGATATTGCTACTTATTGTGGGGTACCACCATTGCTACGAACATCACCAAAATACATAAGTTGCAGAAAAGAGTTGTGCGTATCATTTCTAATGCTGCTTAAGACACATACACTGGGCCAATCTTTGTGAAACTAGGTCTAGTTCCACTTCCTAATCTTTACAATTCACTGCTTGCCTCATGCTATCAAACCTCGATGAAAAAAAATGACCCCTATCTCAAGGAACTTGTGGCTCTGAAATTACGTCGCCCTGTCTATGACGCAAGGACCTCGGAACAGTGGTAGTTACCGTACACGCGAACAAATTCCGGTCGCCAAATGCTACGGTACTCCTTGCCGACAGTGTTAAATTCTGATTTCCTTGCACATTCCTAACGTGCCTTCTACAATGTTCTGTCTTTTTCATGTATAATATTGCTTTTTCTCGAGCCTATAGCCTTCTAGTTTGCATACGTAAACTTACTTGTTAGCTACATTTCTCCGCGCCTGTTTTTTGCTTTTGTTTTTTTGTTCCTAGCACTCTTATTGACTTGACATTTTTCTTTGTTATTGCAGTGTGCAAAAAACGAGCACGAATTTGTTGCAAAGTTTCGTAGTGTAAACCCTTGTCTCCATATATCGTCTATTTTTCGCTCATGAAGTGAACATGTACTCGTCTGAGTTTAATTTTTGCTGAAATGTGTATTTTTGTTTCATATTCTTTTTTCCCTTTTTAATTTGCATACACCTTTTTTAGTTCAGCACTGCGTAGATGTCATCTGCATGGGTTGCAGGCCTATTCAAGCCTTTTTTAAGGATTCTTGCTTGCCACCCCTCAACATAACTCCTGTCCAGTGGACGTTGGATGCTTAAATTAAGTCGACTTTGACTTTGAAGTTGCCCCAAGAAATGTGCACAATGGTGAAAGTTTATTGTGCCCCACTGCTGTCATATTCATCTTTTTGTTTGTTGGTTTCAAATTATGCTGCATTATGCTTTCTACATTGTGTTTTATCCGCCACTTTGTTCTACTGCTTATAGAAGAACCCCTCCAACCAATGTGCTGCCAATCAGAAATGGCGCTGTGCGTAAAGTGATAAAGAAATAAAAATTAATAAACGAAACCAACTTACAAGAGCAAGGGAACTCAGTGGAGGAGTTGTGCTTAAAACTGTTTTCGTCTTCTATGAAAAAACAGTACCTGCTTTTTTTGTGCCAACAACGACAAGCCGATATAAACATTTTCGTTTATATTCTAGGTACCACCACTGGAGAAAAATTTTATAGAAGGTTTATTTACACAAACGACAATTTGGCAGCGGCAGAAAGAAAAAACTTAGCTTACTTCGCTTGATGGCATTGATGGCACGGAACTGCGCTCTTAAATACTAACCGCCGCTGGACAATTAACCGCTTGATCAGCTCATCATTGCAAGCACCACACGTAGCGCGGGGAGCAATTAAAAACTGTTGCCCTTGGCCTCCCGCTGCTCTTTCCTACCTCACTCGTCATGTCTTGTTTAAGACGACGGAGCCTGGCCTAAAATCCCCAACAGATACGTGCACCTCATCTGCGAATTAAAATAGAAGCACTGATGCCCAATCAGGTGATTCACCAGGCAAAAAAGGAAAAATAACTGCCTAGGAACCGCATTCTGTCCAAAATTGTTTACGATCAATAATATTCCTCTTTTACGCGGGAAACTTTCGAACACAGGGCCAGCGGCTATTGTTCAGATTGTCTGAGTCTTGCAGCGCTGCCTCAGACCGCACGGTAAAAAATTACTAGACGCTTTTGCAACTAAAGTGTTGAGAGGCGAAAGCCGACCATTCTGTGACAATTTTCACTATGCCGTGACGACATCCGGTTGATGTGACGTCACACCATTCCTGTGGCTCTATCGACGTCCGCGCTATTTTCACGCAATTTCGACATTTTGCCCAGTATTAACTAATTACTCTACAGTCATCAAACTTGGCTTCTAAATTTATTTTTTTCTCCTCTGTCTGAAACAGCCATTTTTTTCTGCTATCTCTTTTAGTTCGCGAGTGGAACGTGTGACGCCCTCTGCGAACGGCCGACAGTATGAGCCATTAAAGGCTTTCGCCTTAAAATGGCATTTAAAATCAGGGATCAGCCGCCGCGGTGGCTGAGTGGTTACGGCGTTCGGCTGCTGGCCCGAAATACGCGGGTTCGATCCCGGCCGCGGCGGTCGAATTCCGATGGAGACGAAATTCTAGAGGCCTGTGTTCTATGCGATATCAGTGCACGTTAAAGAACCCCGGGTGGTCGAAATTACCGGAGCCCTTCACTATGGCATCTCTCATAGCCTGAGTCGCTCCGGGACGTTAAACCCCCATAAACCAAACCAAACCAAAGTTAGCGATGATAACATGATGAATCAGCCCATTTGATGTTTCGAGCCTCCTCCTGCACCTGCAGCGCTGCTACTGTTGGGTACGCTTTCTGTCGTTTTTCAGCTGCTGTCAGGCGTGTTGTGGGCTGCGTGGTAGCGATGAGCACACCATGCCCTCGCTACTCTATGGCGTCTGGCTTTTCAGTTTACCGTGAAATAAATTCCAGCCGCGATATACATATAGAACCGTGAATCAGTTCTGGCTCTCAAAAACAAAAGTAGCCTCTCCTTCCCCATCGTTAAATATTTACGGCAAGAAGATCATTACAGTGGAACAGAGCTTGTTCGCTGAAGAGTAGGTCAGTCGGATAAGAAACTATACTCGTTGATAGACAGCGATATTTCCAGCGTGCTACTAATGAAAAAAGTGCAACACAGGACAGGCCAAGGAGGGTCAAGAGCCTATGGCTGGAAAGCGAGCCAATTTGACGCTTGGTAGCCGGTCAATAATCCACTGCTCCTGGAAGCGGATCCTGTAAGCCTCTTGGGCCGAGACAAACGCCAGGCCACACTTAGAACGATTAGATATGCACGTCCGGCTTGATTAGGTATGTTGCATTATTGCCCTCAACGTGTCCTGACACATGCCATTTGTGGCTTGGACCGAGCGTGGAAACTAACGCCTTAAAACAAAGGTTGATGGTTTGTGGACAAGCAACTCGATGCACTTGAAAAATATCTGCATATCTCGCTAGTCTGTGTTAGAGCGCTGCTATCTGCAAAGGGAGCGAAACTACGGGACTTTCACTTAGCTATGGCCGTGGGCGCGGAAAATCGCTGCCTATTCGCCGCCAGCTTTGAGTTCCAGCTAGTTCATATTCTTTGCTTTTTTGTTTATTACTCACAGTGCCTTTGTCAATGCTTTACAGTGAGGGGGGAAGAATAACACACTTAACACCTCACAAACTTTTGGGTACATTGTACACGAAGCAATGCATAAAAATGAGCTTCGTGTGTTCGCCGAGAAAGCGCCTGCAAAAGCAGCAGAGAGTACCTGGGAGGCACTGCAGACATGGTGCCGGCTACACGCCCCCGCTGGTGTTCAATACCGGAGCCAGTTACTGGACTCCTGCGCATCATTGGATGTAATGGCGCGTCGCGCTAGAAGTAAAAAGCTGCTGTGATAAATCTAAAATGGCCAGAGTGACTCTGTGTACCTCAGACGCCTAAGAGATACCGGACTGCCCTGGTGCGCAAGCTTTGCGGCGGGCGCTAGATCGTGAACTGCAGTGATTCCTGGCAGTACGTGAAGCCGAGAACGGAATGAACAAGAGAAGAACAGCACACTCCAGTGGCGCATGCCGCCGATATCCGGGCAAAACTACGTAGGAGCGAAGATTCCGCAGGTCCCGCTGGAGAAGTTTGCCGCTTACATTAGTTTGCTTATAAGTGGAAACTGCTACCTAAGTTTTTTTTTCATCTTCTACAAAAATAAGGCATTTAAACGCGGTTTGGGCCTCAGAGGGAAGATCGTATGCATTATAATTATGCGTGCACACACACACACACACACACACACACACACACACACACACACACACACACACACACACACACACACACACACACACACACACACACACACACACACACACACACACACACACACACACACACACACACACACACACACACACACACACACACACACACACACACACACACACACACACACACACACACACACACACACACACACACACACACACACACACACACACACACACACACACACACACACACACACACACACACACACACACACACACACACACACACACACACACACACACACACACACACACACACACACACACACACACACACACACACACACACACACACACACACACACACACACACACACACACACACACACACACACACACACACACACACACACACACACACACACACACACACACACACACACACACACACACACACACACACACACACACACACACACACACACACACACACACACACACACACACACACACACACACACACACACACACACACACACACACACACACACACACACACACACACACACACACACACACACACACACACACACACACACACACACACACACACACACACACACACACACACACACACACACACACACACACACACACATATATATATATATATATATATATATATATATATATATATATATATATATCAGTTGGTAAGAGCACCGGACGCGATAATCGGAGGTCGCAGGTTCGGATCCTACAGGAGGCATGGTTGTTTTTTCTGCTCCTTTATAAGGAATTTTCTTTACGCCATAGAATAAAATAAGTATTATTATCCCACTGATCAGCACTACACATTAAAAAAATGATAAATAAAGATTCCCCTATGCACCTTGGTTTCGCTGACGGTTGGCTCCCTTCATAAGTATGAATATATATACGCACTTTTTATGTTTAGAGCACTTTTATTATGACAAAAACCAGGTCTCACAATTCCAGTTTTGCTGATCTCTTTGAAACTCCTCAACGCAACGTAAAAGACGTTTAGACGTTTCCTTTCCAACAAGTTTACGGACCCTTTCTCTCGACACTAGACAGCGAAGCCCACAGTACTCAGTTTTCAAGACAGCTGCATTTCCTGATCATATTTTGGCGTCTACAAATGTTTCACACAGAAGCAGATCGATTTAAGCTTATTTTAAATTGATAAACAGGACCCGAGGCGACAAACGTAATTTAAGTCTATTACGAACCTGTCTCTTGCGGCTCTCTCGCTGTAATTCCGCGGCACGCTTAGAAGAGCAGAAATTAGCTTAAACTCAGCGTACATGTACGTCATTTTTAGCTTTCCAGTTGTTTCGCGCAGCGTTAATGCAGTCAAGTAGTAGAAATAGGCAGAAATAGAGTTGTCTCTAATTTTTTCTTCGAATAGTGGTGCTCTGAAAGCATTAAATTCAGCAACAAACCGGATGTCACAGGAACCAGTAACCAAGGCGCTAATACTACGGCAGTGCATAGTGAATTCTGATGGAATGGCACGTGGGTCAGGAACTAACTTTTTCTTTTTATGAGTAATGACAAGCAGTACACAATACATTGCATTGAATAGACGCAACCCGATGACTCAAGCTCGAAAATAAATGAAGCTTTGCCGTATAAACAGAGAGGTTTTCGTTTATCATTGTAAGTTGCTTTGGATCATAGAGAACTTTATCTTGTTCGCAAAAATAAAACTGAACTAAAGAACGCACATTGTATCACACTGTTCAGCCCATCTTTAACAAAAACATAAATTTAGTGGTGGTAGTGAACTATCCAAAATATAATTAAAGCGCGTATAATAGACGGAATATCCCGAACTGCCCGTGTCGCTTGAAGCGTCTTAACACGTGCTTCGGCTGGCAGAGCGCTGGCACTGCTCAATTTCTGCTCAGTAGGCCGATACCAGAGATATTTCGAGAACTCCAGTAAACTGGAGTGATCAGAGGTGAAAACTACTGCATCATCGGTGGTTGACTGTTGTTTGAAACCCTCTTCTGCCCCATGTTCCTCAAAAGTTCAAATGTCTGGAATCCTCTTTATTCGCCTGTAACTCCTGAACATTCGGTACGAGCTTACTAAAATACTTTGGAACAGAGCTGGCTTTTCCTTTTCTTCCTTCTTCGGAATCTCTTGAAGCGTGCGGCCCATAAGCAACAAAGAAAGTTGAAATATCATATTAATATTACAAACTGTTACTGTATCTGACGGGCAATCAGTAATGCTCTAGCATTTACGTCGCTTTTCTAGCCAGTTCTAAGAATGGCTTCGAAGTACAGGAAGGTAACTTTATTGATAGTTATTTCGCAGTGCTTTCCGTATACGGCAATAAATGAGACAACAGATTTACGGCAACATCAGCGTATTTACCCATACTGCGTAATAGCTGGCTACCAGAAAAGCATCAAACGAATCTGCAACGTTTCGATGGAGGCGAAACGCTAAGGCGCCCGTGTGCTGTGCGATGTCAGTGCACGTTAAAGATAACCAGGTGGTCGAAATAATTCCGAGCCCTCCGCTACGGCAACTCTTTGTTCCTTTCTTCTTTCACTCCCTCTTTTATCTCTTCCCTTACGGCGCGGTTCAGGTGTCCGCCGATAAATGAGCCAAATACTGCGCTGTTTCCTTTTCCCAAAATTCAATGAATTTATTAATTAATAAATAATTAACACTGCAAGGAACCTGAGGAACAGTCGAGACAAGAGAAGTCTCGCCGCGCTCGCTGTCCCTGAGAGCGAAAGAGCTGTGGACGCGCTCAGAGCGCGGAAATATGCGGGCCATATGGGCAGAGGGGCGCACGCAAAGAGACTGCAAGAAGCCTGTCGCCCCGCAAGCGGGCGGCGTGACTTTGGAACAGTGTTGGGAAATATGTTGAGTGACGTTCCCTCATTCAGAGGAAAGAAGGGAAAGAGGGCAAGCGCAGCTCCCTGTCGAACAAAGGTAAGACGCGGGGCAGTGTTCTTTTTTTTTTTTAATTTGCACTTTTCCCTTCGCTATTTAGGTCACGTGACTGTCTATTTGGATTGGCTATTTGCTCCCCTATAGTCGAAGACCAAGCCGCTGTTGCCGCTGTTAACCCTAGCTGCCTAGCTGTTTACCACGCTTGTCGTAGTTTTTGCAGGGCGTGCTTGTGTGTTGTACGGGCCAGCGTGCGTTTTGAATTCGGTTGTGCTCAGCGATTACTTCATCGTGCACGCTTCGTCGATGTGTTACGCTGCAGTGAGCGACATCTTCGCGAAAGAGTCAACGTCTGAAAGAAACAGCACACGCCAGATCGACGCGTCGAGCTCATCGTACGGATTCTTTGCGCCAAATTTCAACCGTACATGAAAGTGACCTTTTCGTTTGGTCGTACGTAGTTTTTTTTTTCCACCTACCATCAAACTATTGTGTATTGAATAACTATGTTTTATCGTGGATTGTGTGCGCGAGTCGCTACTTGTTGCTATATTTTGTCTTAAGCTGGCTGCGTTGCGGCCGGAGGGAGCCGATTCGTGTACAACGCACGATCGCAGCGGCGCAATGTGCATCTTTCTCACGCTTTCTTTCGCTGCGGGCTCTGATCCTTGGTCTCCTCCGTTTAAGAACATTGCCTGTCGGCTCTTCAACGCAACGTAGTTGTCTCTGCTTACGACCATTCAGGATCAGGCAAGTTCAAAGCACAGTCTCCGTTCAGAAAAGGGGCAAGTAAATTCATGTGTACGCTTCTGTGGCACGTACTGCGCGCAGTGCTTATATCTAGAGCAGCACTGTATATGATTGTCATTGGACAGTAAACCTGTTATAATTTTAGCGCTACAAGACGACTCTACCTGCCAGGTCGCTTTTTTTTCTTTTATGGGTGAATGGACGGCGTCAAATGTTTTTATTTTACCGCGGAGTAGAAAGTAAACGATAAAACAGTAAACGTGGACCGTTGATAGGCAAGAAATTCGCAGCTCATTAGTGCTCTACGTTTCCTAGCGTGCGGCCGTTTACGCACACACCTTGCAATATTCTGTTAAGCCAAAGAGTGACTTATCCTTCCAGCAATTTTACTGTATTCGAATGGAAGGTGCGTGTGCGAATGGTGTTAAGTTGATATGGAACTTGTTCTTCACTCAGGCTGAGAACTAATGCAGAAAAGTGGTCTTGTTTACTTCTTTTGACAAGTGGAAAGCACCGGGCTCTTTGGTGACCAAACCATTGACCACAAAAGCACACAGTCTGTGTCACCTCTTTTTGTGCTCTTGTATTCCCTTAAGTTCAGCTCAGCGCGCTTTGTAGTGTAGTTTCTAAGCGTTTTCTGTTATGAATATTTTGAATCTCCTACACAGTAACGATATAGTTCTTTATTTCTTCAGCAGTTGCTATTATTAGACAATATGTTAATTATGTTAGGCATTTAGTGACAATGCACTAGCACTCAGCGATTGTCGCGTAGAAGTTTGTCTATGCTTACTGTGCGAGCAGCTGTCCGGTATAAACTAGTCCACTGAGTCAATTGCACCTCTTATAAATACATGGCAAGTGCTGTAATGGATAAAATTTGGATTCAAATGTTGTATTTTTCTACTTTCAAAATATTCCTGTTTGCATGTGTGCAGCCATTACGTAGTTTAATGATTATACAAGTTATGACCAACCGTTACACTAATGCAATCAATGGTGCCTCTCTTGCAGTGCACGTGACAGTAGGAGTGACGCAAAGGTGCACAGGCAGTTTCGCTCCTGGCACTGAAGTTCAGCCTGACTTCTTCAAAACCATAAATTCGTAGTCAAAACTAGATTTGTGCGGTATGTATTTTAGTATGTAATTATGACATTGTAGCAAGTTCATCACTGCTTAATGTCCATCAATGAACACAGTGTACTATTTTGTGCAGGTACAGCCATTCTATAACGAACATTTTGCAGCCATACAATGTTTTGGAGGACTTAGTAGTAAAGAAATTTTTGAATAATGGTTTGAATAATTTATTTTTTTTTATTTCGTGGAATATCAAGGCCGTTTTTTTTTTGAAGGGCGCTGCCTGGAATTCATGTGCGGGAAAAGTCAGAAAAAAAAGACGCACAGGTATAGTAATCCTTGGCAGGCTGCATGCTACCAAGAGAGAGGAACCCTTTAATGAAAGAGCAGAGAATTTAGCCGAAGTTTAAAAATCGCTGGCATGCTACTCTGCGCCGGCAAAGGAACTAGAGAGGTAAAGTCTGTAGGAGAGGATTGCGGGAAAGGTTAAAGTAAAGAAAAAATGGGGAGAACATAAAATGCGGGCATTGAATGCCTACTAAGGAGCATCGACGAGAAATGATGTAACTTATGAAATGATGAAGTGCATAGTCTGATAAATGGTCTAACACCGTATCACTAGCACCGTTAATGCATGTAAAGCTGAATGTGATGTGCAGCTGTCTGGGGCTGTTATTTTGCACTGTGCACACTTCCTTTTTCAGCAGGAAGGGGATGTCCACTGATGTGAATAATTTCCAATAGCTGACATGAACCCATATTAGGTTTGCATTTTGGCAATGAAGTGAACTTAAAATTTAATTAGGCTCAGGTGGCCTGCGCATAACAGCAAATATGGAAGGTAAGTGTTTTAATAGCCATTGTTCCATGCTATCAGTCATTATTTACAATTTCATTACCCTAAGCTCCTGAAAAATGTTATATGGAGGTTGCATTCTACTGTTCCGGAAAAATGTAATTCATGACAATTACTGCTGCTGCATATGCTGTAAGCATTGGATGAAGCAGCAATATGCATATGAAAAGTCGAGGTTTGTAATTTGCTCAAGCAAAAATAGTGCTTTAGAAGGAGATTATTTTATGCCGCCTGTGTAGTTAATGTAGTGTTTCATTGAAGGATTGGTCGAGTAACCAACGCTTTTTGCACAGGCATAATGTAGAGGTGTAGTATAATACCGGTTATGAACCTGAACTATAAAGCTACCTTTATTATAATAGTCCCTATAATTTTGTGTATGACGTCACCTCATTACAACTTCAGTGGATACGATTAAGTTGGCCTTACTCTTATTTCACTTTTAGCCCTAAGTTTTTTGTTTCTTTTCCAGGAGCGGTACCATACAAACAAATACAAATGTCTTTATTTCAACATTAGGTGATGTTAGGAGATGCACTCAAAAAGCTTTAAAGAGACTATGCAATAAATTATTGATATTACGTAAAGCAGATGGGAGATAGGCATTCGATCACTCGTCACCCCAGTGCAAGAATTTTTGAGCTAGCGTCAATAACAGCGAAGATATAGACGATTAAAAATTACGCTCCCTCTCTCCCGCCTCAACTCGTACACGAGGAGCACCAGAAAAAAAATAAAGAGAACAGCTCTGGGACTGGGCCCCGCCCGTGAATACGTCATCCGCTGACGTTTATTTTGCAACTTCCGGTTGTCGCTCCTAGCCCCCCAGCTCTAGCCCCGGCGGCGTGGCGGCATCTCTTCGGTCTCTTCTCCTTCCTGGATTGCGGCGCGCGTCGCGTTTCTTTGCTTGTCATCTGTGGTAATTAGCAGTAATAAGCCCGGACCTCGAGGTGCGACTGCTCGCTCTTACGGCCGCGATGGGCATCGAGCCCCATGCGTGCGCACGAAGAGCCGTGCGAGTGGCTCCGGAACTCCCGACAGAAGGAGGCGGCAGAGGAAAATTGCAACCATATGTGCGAAGGCAATGCCCTGGCTCGCGTTTGCCCGAGAGGGCCGTGCGGCGGCACGAGCAGACGATTTTCACGGCTACCGGAAGTGTGCCCGTGACGTCGTGGCTGCCGTGGCTCCAGCGAATGAGAGCGTGTGGTGCCCTGGCGACGTCATGGTACAGTGACGTCATTGTTACACGATTTAAGCTCCAAAATCGGTCACTACGAGTACACCGATCGGCCCGCGAATTTTGAAAAACACGGTTTTTAAAAGTTCATAATAAATTGCCGGCTCAGTTCTGAAGACTCATTCTTGGTGTGAATGCTTCTTAGCATCATTTCTAAGCATTGAAAACATTTACAAGTGACTTTTTATTCGTTGCATAGTCCCTTTAAGATTGACTTTACAAAGGAATGTACCCCTTTCTTATAATTTATAGTGCATAGCCATTTTGAAAACTAAACATTTTGACAGATTTGCCTGCCTGGTTGTGTTCGAAGACTTGTAATAAACTGCACATCTCCAGTCCGGTCACTTCATAGAACAGGTGTCCCAAGCCACCCTTGAGACCGAAGAATGCCTTGTCTCCTTCGACGTGGTGTCCCTTTTCACAAACATCTCCGTGAAGCTTGCGGTGACCGCTACCCGAGACGCCCTACAACGCGACGATACACTCAGCGCACGAACCCCGCTGAGAGTAAATGATGTGTGCCGCCTCATGGAGTTGTGCCTATCAAACACACACTTCTCGTCAAAGGGGGAATTTTACCGACAAGTGAAAGGAACACCAATCGTTGCATCCATCTCTGTCGTCATGGCAAATTTAACCATGGAACACATCGAACAAAGAGCCCTCAACTCATTCCAACCGAAACCAAAGATTTTGCTCAGGTATGTCGACGAGTGCTTCGCGGTCATCAAAAGATCTGAGACTCAAAATTTCCTTCATCATTTGAACTCCGTAGAACCTGACATTCAGTTCACGCTAGATGTGGCACAAGAAAACTCTCTGCCGTTTTTGGATGTCCTCGTGTTCCAAAACCACAATACTCTTCAATTCTCCGTATACCGCAAACCAAGTCACTCAGGCCGGTATATCCACTTATCTTCGAACCACCCGACAGTCCATAGGAGACACACTGCAGCACAGAACTTGACAGAAAAAAAGGACAACGCACGACACTCAAAGAACTCATCATGAACGGCTACCCAAAAGAGTTTATTCAAAGAACCATTCGGCGTAAAAAACACAACATTCTTCAAGAAATCAACGCACAAAGACCAACGCCACCACCTAAATACGTCACTTTACCTTATGTAGGAGGTGTCAGCGAAACCATCGCCCGAATCCTGGAAAAATCGGGTCTCCAGGTTGCGCACAAGCCCACAAACACTGTTGTGCTTTGCCTACCTGCCGCCGAGAGAAAGAGAGAAAGACCGCCGAGAGAGAGAGAGCCCAAGGCATTGTCTACAAAATTCCATGCGCCGACTGCTACGCAAGCTACATCGGCGAAACCAAAAATTTCAAAGAAAGAATTCGGCAACATGAAAACGACGTCCGCAAATTTCCAAGAGAGCGCAATCCAGTAGCCGAACATTCCGAGGACTCCGACCATAGAATAAACTTCGAAGAAACCCGCATCCTCGGAACCGAAACAAATTACCACAAAAGGCTCCTGGAATCCTGGCATATCCAAACCACCCCGAACAACATCAACCGCACAAAAGGAAAACTGCCCCCAGTATATGCCCAAGGACTTCGCTCTTCATTTGAACGTAAAAAAGTCGCCATTCACCACCTCCCGGCAATGCGCCAGCGTGACTAACAGCCTAACCCCCCCCCCCCCCCCCTTCCCTCCATACTTAAAAGACGCTAGCTACTGCACTCTGTCACCCCTGACGAAGAAGCCGATTCGGCTTCGACACGTTGGGTTAAAGTTAAAATTTTTGGTTGGAGATGTGCAGTTTATTTAGACATTTTGTAATGTCCAAGCCTTTCTCCAGGAATCTGAAGTGTTCAAAAGGCAGCGACAATGAGATGCACCCAGAAATGCCATCACAGGCACAAGATTCCTGCTGTTTACTTGTAGGAAATGAATTGACAGGTAATGTATGCAGGAAAAGTGGAACAGACTGGAAGTTACAGCTAGAGATATCACTCGCTAACATTTAGCTAATCACCTACACTTAACTTTCAATTCACACCATGGGCTACAAAAACATATAGTGGCATCAGAGACCAGTGCCATACAGAGCCAGGGGCTGCATCGAACCTTAGCCACTTTAGAAATCAGACCATGGGGAAGGCAAATTCTCAGAGCAGAAATCAAAATTCGTAGATGATGGAATGGAAAACAGCAAACAAGTGCAGAAGTGCAGCTGAGAGAATCAGACAGATTTATCAATGAAAGCAAATGAAAACAAGGAGAACTAAACGCATGGGAATAGAGGAAGGATTTGATCAATTGCATTTTATTTTCTCAACTTTTACTACTTTCCATTTCATACATGTCTTTCTCGTTACACGACCCTCATAGTAGTTCGGCAACTGGGATGCCTACAGTTTGACCCTGCAGCGTGGAACAATATTGTGGATTTTTATGATTTTGTGGTTTTTTATTTGTTGGCCAAAGCATGAATTTTTTCTTGAGAAGCCAGTCTGCTTGCGATTATGTGAGCATTTGTGAGCGATCAAGCAACAGTCACTTGGGACGTGTTGTGTTTTTTCTGCATATATTTTGTGATTTTTGTTCTCATTTATAAACAGGTAGAAGCCTGCACTGGTGGAATTGTTTTCATGCATCTCACTTTATTCCTGCCTTTAGCGCAGTTTACATATTTAATCATCAACTGCATATTTTTACAAGTAGTAAAAACATGCCTGTCCAATGCAGTCAATAAGTCGTGCACCTGCTTAATGACAACAAGTTTCAATAATCAGGTTCATCGCCTTCAGGAAGCGGGTTACCCGAGGTACCTTGTAGTAGCAGTAGCAGAAAGCATGCGCAGACAAAAGAAAAACACAACGTTGACAGATAAAGAAGAAGGTACCCGCAAAATTGAAGTGATACATTATATTCACAGGATTTCCCACGGCCTCAAAAAGATTGGAGAGAAAATTGGTGTAAAAATTTGCATGTCAGCCCCAGAAAAACTGTCCCGCATGTGTAAGAACACATGTCCAGACAAGCAGGATAAGAAGGCCTGCTCTGTAAGGCATCAGAACCCATTTGTAACTTGTGCCGATAACGTTATATACAGGTTGCCACTTTCATGTGGCAAGTTGTATATCGGGCAGACAGGCCGGTGCTTGAACAAGCGACTCAGCGAGCACCACAGAGGTGTTAGAGATCAGGGACCAGGTAATCTGGCTCGTCACTGCCGTAGTCACAAGTGCACGCCTAACTTCAAGGAGTGTTCAGTATTAGGAAAAAATAGCAATCAAAAAACGAGGGAAATAATTGAAGCGGCAGAGACGGAAAAAGAGGGACTGGGAAATTGTATCAGTGATCCTTCGGTGTTTTTTTTCAATGAAAGACTTAGCTTTCTTAGGTGCAAGGCAGAGGGCGAAAGTGTGAGACTTTTGCACCGTTTGGTAGGTTTTTTATTGTTTTTATATATTTTATATATTTTTATTTTTTGATGTTTGTATTGTTTTGGATTTCTTCTTTCCTTGACACATCATGACCTTGACAAGATAATCATTGATAGTTGTTTGTACGTGCGCAATACCTCACCTTTATAAGGCTGTCAGCGCCAAATAAAGACCATTCAGTGAAAGTAAGGGCTTGTGTTGTGTCCTGTGTATTCTGTGCGCTATGAATCCTCATGCTGATTACCCACTAGCCCGAACCCTGACCCTTCTAATTTATCGGTTTATTTGTGACCCAAGACGCGACTAGATTTATCTCGATTGATCGCAGCCAGGCAGAGGTGATTCTACGTTCTTCCGGAGAGTTCTAGTAACTTTGCACATTTTTATCTCGAACGTTCGCTATCAGCTTTAAATTGAGCACGACCGGCAGCGGCGGGAATTCTGTTCGACGACCGCCGAGCACGCTTGTTGTTACACCGCCGCAGAGTGATTCAGTCCATTGTGGGTGCAAGACAGCCCAATAAATAGTTTTCTTTTGGAAGAACTTTTGTCCGTCACTATCGCTGCTTTGACTGCCGTCACCACTACATGACAACACACCACCCGATACTGCATGATACCCTTTGAAATAGGGCATAAACTTGTTCCCTTAGAAGGGCAACATTATCCACCATGTGAGAGTTATACGCTTGAACCACAGGGGTGCAAACTTTCCTCTGTTTATGTCGGTGTAAGTTTAGTCTGAGAGAGTAAGTTTGCACCTCTACACGTAGCGTAATAACTGAAGGCACAGCGCACGAAGGACGGGACAAGAAAGAGACAAACACAGCGCTGTGCTTGTCTCTTTCTTGTCCCGTCCTTCGTGCGCTGTGCCTTCAGTTAGTACCATTAGTCGACTAGGCCAGACAAACACCTTATTGAAGTACGTAGCGTAAATGTACCTCCTAAAGGTGTAAACTTGCACCTTTCATGCTAGGTTATGTTTATGCTGTCTTCAGACTAACACTTACCCCTTTTAGAAATGCGTAATGTGATACCTAGCTTGCTTAAAGTTTCTCGTCTTATTGCAGTGCAAGTTTAAGCTATTAGAAGCGTAACATTACACTCTGTGCAACAGCATAAATACTTAGTTCCTACGAAACAGCGTAATCTTACACCAAAAAAAGGTCTCAGCTCCACGACAAGTGACTTACCAGCCAAAAAGGCAGTGATCTCACTGCCTTTCGTTTTTAGAGTGAGGGCGCAAGGTTGTGACGGGAGCGACGAACAACCAATGTAAATACTCCCGCGCTGTTCTTATAAATTTTTATGAAATACCGCTTAGCCCACATTAATAACATGTTTCAAGCCCAATGAGGTTTTGGCATGGCTCTAAAACAGCGGATCTTGTTACGGCATGCATACGTTATGATATTGGGCTTTGTTATCCACAGAGGGTAGGGGTGCGTGTTTTACATAATGGTTTCATTTGAATTATACTTCATTTTAATTTTTTATTCAATTTATTTGCCCCTTATCATGGCTGTCTCTTGAATAATTGAGATCGAAAGTGAATGGCAAGAACAGAATCGAATAAAAGTTGTATTATGGCGGCCTTACAGTCATTGCATGTCTTCCACTCAGTGCATACAAATAAACTGGCAGCACAAGACGTGATTCATTGCTCTTAGTGGACAGTGCAGACAAAGAAACTACTCATTGTTCTCGCTTTCAATCTGTACGCACGATTCACATCTCTGCTCTTCTTTAAAGTATCACAAGGCTTGTAAAATTTCTGAGCATGAAACAGAGGAAAATGCCGCAGTATGTTGAAATGAAAGAGGCGACGGTCAAAAGCAAGGTTTTGTGGCCTGTTTTATGCGAAACAACACGACAAACAGTCACACCCTGGGCCTTGGTTAAATTATCATCTGGTTTTGTCTTTCAGCTGCTGTACAACTGTCTGAGTTGTCGATGTCACAAATTTTAAAATCTATGCAAAGCGCGCGTCAAATGCATACCAACGGAGGTTCACGCCGGCCGTTCTCAAGCCGTAGAGAGAAGTTTTTTCCTCTCTCCTGTTTTTTTTTCTTTTACAGATTTGAAAAAAAAATAAAGGCGCCTTGTGTGATAATGATACCATCGTCAAACAAGTGGAAGTTTACCCTGAAATTTAATACAAGCTTGATTCTAGCAAGGCTGACCACAAGAGCAGACATCCTTATAGCCGTCATAATGGATATATTGAGTTGTGCCGTGTCGCTAATAGAGCGTACAAATTGGGACTATGAAGTCTTTGTCAGGGTCCGCCAAGAGAAGTTGACAGGCCCCGACTTTCGAGACGCCGTGAAGCGCAAATAGTGAGCTCAACTGTTATTTATTGTGCAAGCTTTGGTAGCTGCAAGTCATAATATGTTTGAAGCCTGTGCTCATTTTGCGTTACGTGCTTCTGTAGAATATAGTGCAGTTGCATAAAGTTCAGTTCCTTTGTTTCTCCGCTTGTCGTCCGTACATGGTCTTCAAGTCGGGCTGCCTACTACGAGCCCCCCGCCTAATAAACGTGCACCTGCAAGAAGCGAGGTAGACAAGCGCCTGACTTCACTACGCCTATGTTCCGAGGTACAATGCAATACAACCAAGCCCACTTATAAGGAACGCAGTTTAATGAAATCCGCGTTATTACGAATGAGGAGGTACTACCGGCAAAGTATGTATTAGTCTCAGATACCACGAAATACGGTAGCACAACTCGGCTATAGCGTACGAGGAGGTGCTGTAAACTCTGCCGGCAGTCGAACTTCCCCTTTCTTGCAGCAGAGGGGAATGATGTCTCCAAGTGCACATCACATGCCCTAAACCGTATCTATGCCGAGAACAGCGACCACTCAAAAAAAGCAAAAAGAAAATATATATGGAACGCCGAGGAAACTTTTCACCGGATGCCGCTGTCGAAAACGCATCTCTCGAAAGGCGACGAAGTTCAACAGCTTCGCGTTATCGTCCTATGTCCAAGCGCATGCGCGGCAACGACTAGGGGCCCCAGGTTGTCGTCGAAAGGACTGGCGAGGCTCGTTGCATGCTTTGGAAGGTCCCTTCTTGCATGCTCAGGAATGACAGAGAGGCCTGGATGATGCGATACTTTTTCCCTTTATTCGACCAGTGGGCCGCCAGTCTTTAGCTTTCGAGGGAATATGGGGATGACAGGAGACTTGTTCGTCAAGTGCCACGTTCAATTCGACGATGACATGGCGAGAATAAAATACGGGGACCCTGCACGTGCTTAGCATCTGCACCGTGTACCTCACGTTGCCTTCCCTCACTGCTTGTTGTTAAATGTGGACTCGAATCGTGCGACGGTGTACACAGAAGAAAAGATGAAGACACGGCGACGCATTCTTTAGCATTCGTAATATGCTATCAAGTAGCCCAAAGAAATTCCGAAGTATTGTGAACTCTAACATATAATGCGATTCCACTTCACAACAAATGTGGTGAGCCTCTCCACCCGGCTAAGTGCCCCGTAGCGTTGAATAACGTATATTTACTCAGGTTTTAATATACCAAATTTGAATACGGCATGCACTGTGCCACGGAATAACTTTTACTTTGTGCTTCCTATTTTAATTGATCCTGGTGGTATTGAAAAAATAATTGATTCACTGAAACTTTTAACGTCATGTGGCGTAGACAACATTAACTCGAAGTTCCTGAAGCAAACCAAGGCATATTCATCCCTTTGCTTACCAAAAGTTATTTAACAATCACTGCGGAACGAAACGCTGCTCTCAGACTAAAGAATTGCGAAGGTGGTTCCACAAGCATCATGTAACAGACACTCTCCCTTAAACTATAGACTCATCTCATAACAAGCACTCCTTGCAAACTAATTTAACGTATCTTGTATTCTAATATTTTCAGCTTCCTGGAATCAAACTCTTTCTTTACTGTTGCCCAGCATGATTTCCGGAAAACTTTTTCTTATGAAACACAGCTCCATCTTTTTACACATCTCCTGCATGCTATTTTGGACAAAAATTCACAAGCCGATTGCATAATTCTGGCTTGTGCTAAGGCGTTTGAAAAGGTGAATCACAAACTACTTATGCTTAAACTTTTTGCCCTTAACATAGATCCTATTTTAACATGGCTGGAATGTTTTTTTTCTAACCGTAAGCAATATGTAACGATTAATAACTACGATTCCCCTTATTTGAAGTAACATCAGGTGTCCCGCAAGCTGCGGTACTCGACCCACTTCTGTTCCCAATATTCATCAATGACTTGCCTAACTGTGTTCCTTATAGCATACATTTATACGCGGATGACTGTGCCCGATATCATGAAATTAACACCGAAGACGACAAACACTTTCTTCAGTCTGATCTAAATAACATCACTCTTTGGTGCAATAAAGGACAAATGCAGCTAAACCCTCGCAAGTGCACTTATTGAAAATTTCCAGACAAAATATTACTTCCTCTGTGTACACCATCGATAATAATCCGACTGAACCCGCAACATAGTAAATGTACGTCGGTGTACTTATATCACCGTCACTAACATGGAAACCGTATATCGATATAATTATTAGTAGTGCTAACCGCATGTTAGGCTATTTACGTCGAAATTTTAGCAAAGCTCCTGTCTCTTTAAAATACTACTCTATAACACACTTGTGCTTCCTAAATTGGAATACGACGGCACTTTTAGGACCCTCACCATGTCACAATTTGCCCTGCAATAGGAATGGTTCAAAATAAAGCGGTTAGTTTTATTCTTTCTAATTTTAACCGAAACGCGAGTGTTACAGCTATGACATATAACCATTCCTTACCTTGTCTCGCACAGCGTAGCAAAGTTTCACGCCTATGTCTTTTTCATACAATTTATCATCACCAGTCACTGCACGCGCGTTTTATCACTACACCTACGTATCGCTCTTTTCGTGTCGACCATCAATACAAAACCTAATCCTTGAGGGTATTTAAATTTAATAAATAAATAAACAAACAAGCAAAACTCGCTTTACGGTACGGATACAGAAAGAGTGGTCAGACGGAACACACGACACAAATTTCTCTGTTTTGCGGTAGAAGAGGCCACTGTCCTGCCGAGACACTGAGGGGGCTCGGCCGTTTTTTGTTGCACCCGGTCGTTTCGCTGCCCAACTCGCCTCCCGGGCGCCGGCGACTAATCCTAATCACGGGCCAGCCACCAGCGCTCCTAACCCGTGGGTGTCCCCGCACTGTTCCGGTCCCCGTTGGCACCCCGTCGCGCGCACTAGCGTAGGAAGCACGCACACAGACTTAAAGGAGGGCACACGGTTGACGAGAAACACAGGTACGAGCAAAGGATGCCGATCGTGGAAGACGCGTACAACACTGCGGTAACCACGCTCCTGTGACAACGAACGCGACGAGCCAGAGAAGTCACTTTGCATGGGCATAATTCACGCGCTCGATGTGTCTTATCGGTGGTGCGTCGCCAGTGTATACTGATAGGATTTGCCCGACTTGGAGCCGAATACCAGTTGAGGTCTCCATGTTAAGAGTCGGGGAATGATAAAGCCGCGTGGACAGAACTAATGGCGGAGTGCATAAATAATGACTTCCACGGGGCAGAGCTTGTGAACCAGGAACGGTGGTGGACGTTGTCGAACACCCACGTTATCGGACGCATGTTAGTTTGTGGCAGTGCGTCGTTGATGAGCAGCTTACCCAAGCTCATGTGGTCTTGAATGATTTCATTGGCCGGACGGCGATGCCGACATCAGAGCTCCATACTCTGAAAATCCTAATGGCACCTGGAGCAAAAACAATATCCCAATCCCAGGAATCGGATGAATATGACGACGCTTCCATCGCGATTCGGTATACCGCATCCCAGGAGCGCCTCGTTGGTGGCAACGCGTTCGACTAGTAGCATGTCACTGCGCTGGAGAACTCGAAAGGCGCCGCAACTGGGTCCAGTTTCAGTAAGCAGACGCGCATAACGGACTTCCACTGTCCGAATTTCTATTTGAGGGTGTAACTTGTTAAGCCCACTTACTATGAACACCAGATACAACGAATACAATCCGCGAGACCTTTATGTTCGCTATAAGTGGGATTCACTCCATGCCAATATTTGTTTACTCGTCTTCTACAGCAGGCTGTACCCTTAAGCTATTTCTGGCGCGTACATGCGACATCGATGTATTTGCCGCCTGACAAGAACTGTCTCCGTGGGAAAACGATAACTCACCACTGTAACGTTGATAATCCTCTTTCGAACCGCGGTGAACGATGACCACCTGTACTGCACGATAGACAACCGCGCCTGCTTGGCTGCTGTCAGTTGGTCGCTGACGAGAAACACTCTCAGCATGTAGCCGTTTTCCATATATGGAGATACGATGACGCGGCTGAAGAACTTCTTGGCGTAGTAGTGAAGCATCTTCCACCGGCCCCCGTATTCTTGCAAGAAAAGAAAACAACAAAATTATTACCTCTTAAGCAGGTCGCTCCCAGCAAGGAAGCTCTCATCTTTAGTTCTGGAGGTCCTAGCCTGCGGTCAGAGAATCCTTTTTGAATGAAATTTCACTCTCGCACACTTATGATAAGTCTGCTCGAAGTAACACTGGACACCTTCACAAAAGTAGATAGTAATATCGCGCTTTAGTTTAGCTAAACGACTTTTGTGAAAGTGAGCTCGAATTGAATATTTTGAGTTGCGGCGGAGGTAAAACAAGTGGTAGGATTTTAGCTTATTGAAACCGAGCAGAGAAGCGAAACCGTGTGTTTAGCCTGGTTGTCTCATGGTTTTGCCTTGCGGCGTCGTCGGCACGTCTGGCGATGATATCAAACTCAGGTTAAGCTCTCTTCGAGGTTAAGGTGATCTGGTCTGTTCTTGGCTTAGATGGAAGTTCATGAAGACGACGATGTGCAATGCACGGTGCAAGTGTGTGTTATAGCCACCCGATTCTTGGCCAATCCCTCAGTGTGGGTATGTGTGATCTTTTGATAGGACAACAGCAACAAGTGTGTGTTGCAGTTTAACACGAGTCGTGATCGGCTACGGCGACAGCATAGTGCTCTCTTACAGTGGCCAGTGAAGCTGATCCGTTCAGGCCACCGCGTGTTCAAAACCCAGTCGCGGCAATACAACTTCATGCAAGCCACAAGATTCTTGGCAGGGCTTGACCCGTGAAGTACTGCTTTACGCACTAAAAAAAAAACGAAATCCATGTCAGTCATTTCCTCAGATGAGCACCAGGAAGTAGAACTCATTTTAAAAAGGACTGTGAACTGCGTTTGGTGGTTAGTCGCAGTTATGTTGCTGAAGGTGCTGCCGCTTCTGCGTCAATGGACCTACCCGGCTGGTAGCCACGCAGTAACCGCGCAGCAAGCGTTACATGCGGTCACACTGCCGCTGAGGCTGCCTGGTGCCCTGCGTGGCGTCGCTCGTGTGCGAAGCACACATCCGTGATCGAAATAATAAAAAAACCATGTGTGTGCCCATACCTAAACGCTCTGCGTAGAGCATAGCTGGCGCAGGCCACGACGCACAGCTTTGTGAAGGACCGTGGGTTGAAGCATATCTTGGTAGAAGAGTATAATGCAGTTGCACAACACTGTGACCGGAAAAAGAAATCTGGCACTGCACTAATTGCCGATCTGTTAGCAAGCATGAGAGGAATAAGGTTTTCCTCGGTGCCCAAAATTATGTTAAAGCATATGTGCGTGGCGCATGTAAGGAAGGAATTACGATGCTGGACGCCTGTTTGGCATGTCTGCTGTTCGCTTTCTGGCTGGAAAACGTGAGCGGCGGCGAGGACAAGCACGACGCGCGGATCGTTGCGGCAAGTATGGAAGGAAAGCAAGGCAGGAATAGAAGAAGTGCGCGCTAGTCGTACGCGCCTCCATGATGGTTGTCTAACGGCATATTCCGATCGGAGATCGAGAGCAGGGCCCTGCATGAGCGCAGGGGCAGAAAAAATTGGAGGGGCACTTCAGCGCCGCTTGAAAGTTATGACGCGATTGAGTTAACGGGTTAATGCCCATATATACGGTATTGACCACTATCGAGTTTTACCTTCATAGATCTCTGGGAGTCCTCATACCAGGCCTGGCGTAGTGGCGCTGCGGCCAAGCAAAGCTCCACTGCATTGCAATTGTAGGTGCTGCCAGAGCTGAAGCTTGCCAAGGCCAGGTCGTTATTTCCGAGAAACCTCTTGAAACCAATCGTTAATTTAAGTGTCACCTGCCACGGTGGACAGTTTGTGCGCAATCCGATGGGCAAATGTGATGACGCCAAAAGGCCCCGAGACGTAGGTTGACTACCTGGGCTCCGAGAACTTTTCGTTCACAATGCAGACGACGCCACTGCTTTTGTGCAGAACGGGAGCTTTAGAGTTGTCGCGTTAAAATCCACCTCGGCTATACCAACAACTCAGCATTGTCAGTGTGTCCGAACAACCCACCGACATCACGTCCATCACGTGCCTATTTTCATATTCAGATGCTGTAACCGCTTACGTCCCAAGGCAATTACTTGCATTTATTATTGATTTTATTATTTATTGACTAAACCGAATATCGCGCTTTTGCAACACGCATAATTTTGTACCCTCACAGCATGGCTTTATAAAAGACAGGTCTACAAATCTACAGTTGTTGGACCATAACAAATATATTCTACAATAGTTGGAAGAAAAACAGTTTGCTATAGGTATTTTGTTGATTTCAGTCAAGCTTTCGATTATATTAGTCGTACCATCCTATTTGAAGAACTCAATCGTGCTGGTATGCATGAACTCCTTTGGTCATGTTGAAGAGCTACCTATCAAATAGATGCCAATATGTTCGGATGAATTGATTCGCTTCTCGCTAAAAATAAATTGTCTATGGGGTTCCACAGGGCAGCACATTAGGTCGAGGATAATTTAATCTTTATACCAATGATATCGTGCTCATTTGTTAAGATATTAAGCTCATTACATACGTCAATCACAGGAGTTTCATGGTACCATCGCGTTATGAAGTGGCAGGAATCACTGAAGCGACAAGCTTTTTGCGTAAATTGGACGCGCAGGCTTGTAGCAATCAATTCAAAACTAAGGCGAGCAAAACAAAGTTAGTCCTTTTTCGACCCAAAAGGTAAACAAATTACCTTAGGAGAGAACATAACATTAAGATCTGCAACGAATGATGCCATAGACTGTGTTAAGTTTCAAAGGGTACATCTTGTTTCAACGTTGCAATGCGTTGGTCACATAAACAGTCTAATAAGTAGTTTACGTTGCATTGCGGTAATTCTAAATCACAAGGGCAATGTACTGGCGAACAGAGTTATACTGATGGTGTACA